>NC_071286.1:26394826-26407066 GCF_943735745.2 Anopheles bellator
GCAGCAAAGAGGGGGCCCACAAACATGGAAAGCAGAGCAGCATTTCCGGGGAGTTTGATGGGCCGTGTGAAAGTGTGTGTGTGTGTATGTGTGTGGTGGCGCGTAGCCCGTCAGGAATCAACCACTTCAGCCCACGACACACGACGATGTGCCCGGTGGTGACGGTGACGAGCGCACACGGGGAAAGGGTTCGCCACGTTGAGCGTTGAAATAAATCAACGGAACAAATTTTATTTTCACAACATGGTCCCCCCCCTCCGGCATCCTCCCGCCCCGTCATCGGGTGGATCGGGCCGGAATCGATATCGGAGGGAAAACAGTTTCCGTCGAAACGGTGTCGAAAAGGCAGCTGATGGCGAAGAAAAGCTCGGCCGACGGGTGTATCATCGATTTTCGGGCGCTCCATCCATCCTACTCCGGGGACGTAATGTAGGGGAACTTGGAAGGAGTCATGGGAAGCCACAGTGGCTGGCGACAACAACCGTGTCTGTCAAACACGTGGCCGTGTCAACAAAGAAAACAGATTTTATGAAACACGAGGATGAAACATTGATGTAAGTCCATCAGAGATCAGTCAAAAGCAATGATTAAATTACGAAAATTTTAATTGCGCTTTCTTTAGGGATTATTGAAGCCTGCAAAGCCAAGTATATTTTTCCCAATGGACTCCATTTTGCTAACACAATATTATGTTATGTTATTGTTGTGATTAATTGAATGGATTTTGTAAAATTACAATGAGTCTTCTACCAATACAACTTCCACTTATGGCCATTTGACGTTCTGCAATATTTAGCATTAATGGCTTTGAGTTCACCGTCGTGTGTTTCTCACCCTTAATTCTGCAGTTTGAACATCAAAACATATTAAAAATCATGCCAATATTGCTAATATAAATTATCTAAATTGCTGTCGTACTTACATCGGTGTAAGAGATGCGAATAATCGAAGCTTTTTGCTCAATTTGCTCTTAGAACCACAAAGTTTGCTCTTAAAACCTCAAATTATAGTCCAACGATTGCATTTTTTCACATACTTTTATATTTTCACATACTATTAAAATGTTCAAGTAAAAACTTTGTCTCGCTAGCTACTGTATTTCTGCGCACGTTTTAGACTCAGATTGCAAGATGAATAATCAGCAATATTTTGAGTTATCAAATATACTTATTCCGTATTGGAACACAAATTCAATTAATGGCCCCATCCATGTTGAGAGATGAAATTGGAATAAATTAACTTCTTAACTTCCGACGATTCCAATCTCCTGTGGTCGCACCGTTAATAAACAACCTAACCACTTGCCGACCGTATGGCTCTCGGTGTGTCTGTTTATGAAATGAAATGCAATTCAACCACATGTTTGTGTGCATTATTAATGTACCTGGGTCACAATGATCCAGTCACAAAGGCACGATAAACGACGGTAGGCGGCAAGCCGAGGCGCCTCCATTTATCGTATCAATTTCCACAGACAGCATTTATTTCAATTTTAAATTAATAATCAAGAGCGAACGAGAGAGAAAATGGAAGAGCGAGAGAGATTGCACTGAAACCAGCAGCCGTAAACAAGATTAGCGCCACAAGGGAAACTTTGAAGCGGGCCAACAATCGATGGGCTCCTTTGTGGGGTTGAAATGACCCGGAAATGGACGCCACCCACCCTTATAAATCGGGGGACACCACACGCTGCTACAAAGGGCATCGTAAACTGCATACGACCTCCTGCAGCGGACCAGAGAGTAGCCTCCTTGCGGAGTCTGCGAAGAGGAGAACAACTTTCGCCCGAGATCGAACCATCCCCCGGGGTCGGTCGTCTAACATACTGCGGGTCAATCGATCTTTCGCCCAAACCCCGCCGACTCTGGCCCAATTCGAGTTTTTCCACACAGAGACCCTCTCGTTTGCTAATCAATAGATGGTGTAAATCACCGTTCGGGCACAACAACAACAATTCCCGGGCATGGGATGGGAATCGATCGGCGACGTGGCGAGCGCAACAATGACTCTGGCTCCGGCGAGATGCTATCTGACTGTGGCGAAGGACCTGACTTAACTCTCGCTGGCAGGCACCACAAAGTATCACACTTCAGAGAAGCTCCGTAGACACTGTGTACCCAACTCAACTCGAGTCGTAAAAGGAGCCTTTCTTTCTCTCTCTTACTCGCCTGTTACAGTACTGGAGGCCAGTGTGGTTAACTCGGTACACACTTCACCACTCCACTCCACACACACGCCGGGCGGTCTCCACAAAACCCGCAAAAGCCGCAGACAGAAATGATGATCGAAAAGCGGATATGGTGTGCGGTTTTTGCCTGCGTCCTCCCGGACGACGGTGGCAAATGAACTACCATCCCCCGGCTGCTCTCCCTCTTTACATATAATCTTATGTTCCGAAAGGCAGCATAAGTGGTCCACACCAACCCCCCGGTGCCCGGTTCCGTTAGCCATGCTATGCTGTCAGCTTCATCAAATCGCCTCCGTAGTTATCCTTCGCTCCCGGCGGCCAACGGAACCGTTACCGTTGCGGTTATCCTACATTTCCTATCGCCCACCCCACTTAATAGGTGGGGGTGGACCGGGCCAAGCCAACGGAGGAGGAGCGGATCGTTACGATGTAGTAGACCCCTGTCCGCTACGCCACCACCGGCTCCTCACGCTCTCTGCCGGCTCATATCTTATTCATATATGTTTAACTAACTTTTCATTCGATCTGGTAATCGTTTTCCTTCCGTTCCACAACCCACGTCCCCACCGGGGGTGGTGGTATGTGTGCTGTGCCGAGAGTGTACGTGTGCCCTCCCCCGGGTGGGCAGTGTACGTGGGCTTCGGCTTCGTAGACGGCAAATGTGTTTGCTTCTTTCCGCTCCGGAGCCAACCGAGCAGTACAGTCGGCAACGGTGGCGGCGGTAGTCGTTGCGGTCAGACTGGCAGATTAGAACAACCTCTTCTGCTATGGGAGGGGGGGGGGATCGCCTCGACATGCTGGTCTGACAGGCAGGATTCTCGCTCTTTCCCTTTCTCTCGGTACGGCAATAGTTTACACTCGTCTCCTGCGGCCGACCACCACCCGACCCGACCCCGCCATTGATCCTGGCAATCCTGGCCGTATGTTTGCTGCTCGCTCGATGAGGATGAGGACCGCGTCCGGCGAAACGAAGCGATTGCTCAAGTGGCCATTTCATTGAGCAGCGAACTTTTGTTCCGTTTAAATTAGTTTATTCGGACCGAGCGGCAGATATTTACTTATTAGCACCTATTACCGCACGGTCTGTGTGAGCGTGTGTGTGTTTGTGTTCCAGGCAGGCCAGTTCCTGATGACGTAATATCGTGTGTCTTAAGCAACAAAGACGGTAACCGATGACTGTGCAGCTGTGGATACTTTACGAAGGAACGTGAAGAAGTTGATTGTTTGACCAAAATTGAAGAAACTTTGTAAATCCATTTTCAGATAACTAAACTTAAATTATAAATATTCGTCCGACTATTTAAAAGCAGCAGTTCAACAAACAAATAAAATCGAGGTCCTACAGAAGAGTTGATAAAAAAGAATGAAACACGAATAATTGAAAGAAAGTCCAATAAGTGACTTAATCTTTCAAACATCGTATAATAAGTGATAGTGTTAATTAGATGATACTACTTGAGAGGTGCCCAGTACTTGCACAAATATCAAGAAACATCCATTCTCTGTAAACTAGTTAACCCTGGCGAGGTTACAAGTAGAATAAAGTGACGATAGAACAAAAACACGACAACCGGCAACCGGCGCAACTGGAAAAGGTTTATGAAGAATTATATGCACTACCGTATCGTGTGCCTGTTAAACGACCAATCGGGCTCTCGCCACCGTACCAGTCCGGCGGCCAGTGTGCACACAAAAAAGGCCACTAGACACTTGCGAAACATCGCTACAGCACCACAAGTTAAGCAAGTTAGCTTCACATCGTTCGCCTCCGTGTCCGTGTCCAGGGAGCTCCAGCTGCACCCCGATTCGAAATCTGTGAACTTTCTGCTGCCTCCGTTGGCCTTTCTCTCTCCCGACAAACTACCGTCGAGTCCGAGGTCTAGAGTCCGGTGGCCAGCCAAACGGTGGTCCACCGCGAAGATCCTTGGCAGCCAGAGCGAGCCTCGGCAGCACCATCATCATCATCATCGCCGTCGCCGTCGCCACCGTCATCGTTATCGTCGGGGCCGGAAAACCTTCGAGCAACCAAAGCGGCCAAAGTTCGACCGGAGGCACACCAAGACGGACGGACGCGGGGCGGATAGTGTTCATTGGTTCTCTCAGGGTACAAATTACGTTAAAGCGTTATTTGAGCAACTTCCCGTTCCCGGTCGGCCAGCTACGTTCCTGGGCAAAGGCAACCGCTTCACAGGAAGGGCAGAAAATATGGCAACATTTCAGCAACCGAGCACAAACCCCCAACCGCCGGGTGTCGGGTGGCTTGTTTTAGGAGGCACGAAGCCCCACCAGACGCCAGAGCGAGTGAGCTGGTTTCCGGGCAGGGCTGGGTCATCATACCACTTCACAAAGCCGGAAATTCCAGGAACCAATCTCAACGCGACCGGCGGACCAGAAGACGACCGACCGAACGACCGACCACTGGCGAGAGCTGTTTGTAAATCTTTAGCACCTAAACCGACGGCTAAACGAAGGGCAAACGGTGGTGGTGCACTACGGAACTGACCCCCCCCCCCCGGCGTACATCCTGCGCGATCTCGACACATTCTTCCCACGGGTCGGGGTCGGGCGGCGAGCGCAACTCGTTCGTATCGAGATAAAGATGTTAATATAATAAGTGACTTTGAAATTGGTTAGCAGATTAAGTTACTTTGTTTCACAATGGCCAAAGGGCGGCCCATAGCGCGATGTGGGTGTGCGTGGCCGACCTCGAAGCTGTGGGCCGCCTTGGAGGGGATGTGTTGTGTAGTTGTGGTTAGAGTTGGGAAAGCGTCCTGGAACTTGCTCTAGTCCGTCCATTCTATGCGGGTTCGAGAACCGTGCAGGAGAGCCGTCCGTTCCGTCCACGATGTTTACATTACGGGAAGGAAGTGTCGACTTTGTGCCCGCCGCCTGCAGTCATGAGGCTCGTCGTTGGGGCGACTTCTTGATTTGTGTCTTCTCCAGAACCCTCCATATCCACTTCTTCAAGTCCCGGCTCCGGCGCCGAGGGTCTGTTCCTTGGAGGCTCCCAAGACAGTTATTATGGCCTAGACTTGGAGGCACGTAGCACTAGCCCGACAGACCCGTTGATTCTCGCCTTTATGTTGCAAAACACATAAATCCTTCAGCCGCTGCAGTTTCCAGCATCGGTCCTGGGTGTGGGGTACCGTTCCCAAGACGGCATATTCCTTCGGTTGCTTCTCGGTGCAGAAAGAACACTCCCACCCACCCTGCAGGGGGTGCGTCGGTCCGGACACCAAAGGATGGGGTTTTGTGTAATTTAATTTAATTACACTACTCCCCTGGGTGCAGCTGCGGCTACGGCGGAGCCTTTTGTCGACAGCCAGTGATAGCAATGAAACGAGTGATTTCTTGACGCTTCCACCCGTGAAGATCACAGAGAGATAGCCCGAGAGAGAAAGAGGCGAAGACCCGTTCCTGGGGCTCGGTAAACGAATGGGTTTCAACAGCCTTGTACTCGGACGGGAAGATGCAAATTTCTACGTGCATAATGCATCCGGCCGTAATAATGTAGAGCTCACTTACTTAAACAATATTAACTCGTGATGTTCCAGAGAAATTTTAATGTTATGAAGTGAACCCATCGTGCATAGGCAACTGAAGAATGTTTACCGATTTTAACTGCAAAATTACTTTAGTATTAATCCAAATGGCTATTGGAAACGAAACGGAACATCAGGATTGCATAGTAAGGGCCACAAGCAAAGTGCAGCACCACGTGCGAAGAAGAGCATTTCTCACCAGGCGTACCAGGCGCCTCCATCGGAAACATCATGGCACGGAACAACCCAATGCCTAGGCCAATACTTTACAATTCAAACTTTCCATCAGGTGAGTGCACTACGGGACGCACCACGGAAGGTTTGAGCAATCGATCAATATTCTTTTTGCCTCCATCAATGCGCACACACGCAGGAAGTGATTCGTCATTTTACTGACAGTCAACGTGAAGATGAAAAAAAGTGACTCCTCCCAAAGAACTATCATCAACAAAACGATGTGCAGCGCACCGTGAGAAAAGTGTCGGTTCCCGCTCGGTTATGCTTTCAATTTTTAGCTCAACCGAACGAACCGAACCATTCATTTTCGTCCCCCAAACAACATAAAACCAGGTTGTAGCTTTTCGGTGCCGAAATGTGTTCGGACCTTCGGAACCACTGTTTTTTGTTTGCCGTTTGGTGAGCAGCGTTGATGCGGAATCCCCGTGCCCGTGTCTGTATGTCACGGATTTCGTGCACTCCACAAGCGGCTTTCGTGCGCTTGTTTTGTGCGACGATGTGGAAGCAAATAAAAGGAGCACCAACAACTCGGAAGAAACGGTTTGACCGAAAAAACGGTAGCCAGTGGTGCAGGGCACGGGGCAGCACGGGGTGGTGCTGGCGAAACATCGGTGTGACCTGCATGTTCAACAAACTGCAATATTGTACACACCACACGCGCCTCTGCAACCGTGGCCCTTTTCTGGTGGATGGCTTTTTTCCCGGCTCTCCAGTAGTACGAGAGTTTCGAAGTTTTTGCCAGAGCGCACTACCGCACAGGACAGAGTTTGGTGGCCCGACTGGAGGCTCAGGATACCGAAGGCTGTGAAGTCATGCACAACACTTGTTTTAACAAATGGTTCAGCTTTTTCGTGATTTTATTTTTGGTCTGTTCCGCCACATTGATCGAAGAAGAGTTCTCTTTTCTGAATGGCTCGAGAGTCACGAGGACAACCTTTTGAGGTGCTACGATGAAAATCATTTAAAAACTTCATCGAAACAACGTTTCTTTATAATTATGAGCCTTTATGTTTCAATGACTTTTGTAGAAGACTTGTGTTACTGTATGTTTTATAATATTTTGCTTACAATTTGTGGCGACTTCTGGTTCGATGGTGGAAATGTTTTTCCAAAATCGATCCTTCCAGATCGTACTTCTCACAAAGTTCCCCATCGCCACTAGCTACCGGTCGGTAGTAGTCGGTTTGAACTAACATCACACAAAACCGAAGCGGTTCGTGAACAGAGACAGCTTACCAAAAAACCGCTTTCTGCAACATTAGCTCACTTATTGGCATGCTTGTTTACCGCTCAATCAACAAAACGATTACGATTATCAACATCATCGCCAGACCCGTAAGCCGGTCCTTTTCTCCGGCAAACAACGGACCATCGTCTGTGGCCGGTAAACGGGCGGATCCCAACTGCTTCGCTTCCCCAATAGGTTGGCCCGCCCCTTCTCGAGCTGCCGTTTGGCTCGACAATTTGCTGCTGCAAAAAGTTTGCTCCAAATCGACCGCCCGAACCCCCGGCAAGCAGAGGACGCCGTCGACGACGTGTGGAAATAATTGACCAAAAGTGGTATCGATACCATCACGAAGAAACACAAGCACCGACCCCGTCCATTCGAGGACACAGGGCAACGACAACGGCTACAAACTGCTGGCCCCCTTCCCGTTGAGAGCCGGATGATTATTTTTACCAAGAAAACCTTCCCACTGGCATCGAAAGCGAACGCCCACGGCAGAGGAAAACGGAATGGAACACTAATAGAAACAGCTGGCAGCAAGACACGAAGACGTCTATCGGATGCGGATCTCGATGGTGTGTGCTGGTCTTGCTGCTATCGGAACAGTAAAGAGGATTAAATCCTAAACTTCCCAGAAGAAGGCGAAGACGGCAGCTCGATACCAAGGATGTGCCTCTGTCTCACAATCGATATGCGATACATACAAACGAAACAAACAATCTTCGTCCGACGATCGGTCGGTCGGTCGGTCGGACAATTGCAAATCGAAATGGCATCCGAGAGCGGCTGGAGAGGTTGAAAGCTGTGTTATTGGTTGCGAAAATGGCGGCACTTTAGATAATTGAATCAGGCAGTGCGGAGAGTACCGTGAAAAGTTGGATGGGATTTACTTGCATCGATTATTGAACGTCTAACGTTCTACTTGGCTTTGGTGTTCTTTGGCAACCACAGAAACCTTATAAAGAAACGGAACGGAGCTGGGTTTTGTATTAATGCTCAAGATATTTGATTGATCATTTCATCGTTTAAGCTCCCCAATTGGTTCGTAGCCAATCTACGGTCCGGATTTCGCAACACCCAAAACTGACATATGCGGTTCGGAGGAAATAGTTCAGAACTCGGCCACCATCGGCCATAACGGAAATGAAAATTTATTTCCCACGTCCTCACGACGGCGGGTGCACCGAGCCAGACTTATGTTCCCTTTTGATCTACGGCACTTCCGAACCCGATCAGCGGGCAAAACTCGATAAGGAAGCGCCAGCATTCAGCCGACATCACGACAGCGTGTCCGCACACACAAAATGCTGACGATGCGTGCCCGGCGGCGTCGAACACGTCGAACTCGGAAATGGATAGCGCAACTGGATGCGAGTGAGAATGGAGCGAGAGCGAGAGCAAAAACGAGGCAGCAAAAAAAGGGGAAAAAAAATCATCCCTTATAAACTTCACATGATAACGACGCGAAATCCCTGCAGAACTACCAAATGGAAACCGAAACCCTATATTTCAATATGCGATTCGATTTGATTTGCACCCTCCGGCGACCGGCGGCTCTTTCCGGCCCCACAGCTGGCGGAATGTCGGGGCAGCGGGTTCCGTTTATCGAACGGATTGGCAAAGAAATCAGAGTTGGGATCAGTGCAAAAAAAACCCGGATGGCTTACCCGTCGATATTCGCCGGGTCCATATAGGAATTGAGAGGGTTTTTTTCCCAACACAACCCGACTCCGTTCGGTTCTACTACTCTTCGTAGCAGTTTTATTCTGGACCCCGACCCCCCTCTGGGTGTTCTAGAAATATGTTGTGCCACTCTCGTTCGTCCTGTCGTGAGAATCCAAAAATACGGAAGCATAAAGCATACATAACCTATCACCAACAGGCTACGGAGTGTCTCGGCTAAAACTCACTCGCTCTCTCTCTTTGAGTAAGGCAAAAGTATGTTTATTTATGTTCATCGCAAAATATTTGACTGATTGCTTTGCGAGACGATAGTCACCGGGGAGGTCGGAGTGTTCAGGACCGGCTAACGATGGTGGTGCTCGACTCGCCAACAGTGCCGCCGCCATCCGTCGTCGGCGTTAGAGGTCGCACATCCTGCGCATTCTTATTTGCTTAACGCTGGGACCACCGCCGCTATCGAGAGGATTGTAACGTCGACGACGATGATGACGACGTTGCGCGTTTACAAATATGATGGATCCGATTTCCTATGCTGCGCACGTTTTGGGCTGCTTGACAACCAAGCTGCCGATAACGACGCGTGCAAGATCCGATGGGAAAAAAGAGAATCTCCCATTACATATGCTTCGCCGATCGATTTGAACTTGTTTAATCTTTAAAAAAACACGTTTCAAAGATACGCCAAATGCGCGTGAGAGATCGGATTAAATAGAAACTATATTCGGTGTGAAGCTCTCGGATGTAACATCTCGGTGTTTCTGCTAGACCTGTGTTTCGGGATGTGTAATTGTTACTCTTATTAAATCAATCTCGAAAGCTTAATGCACAAATTTACGCACGAATCAATGTAGGCCTGCGTCTGCCAATCGAAAGAAAATCCCTTTTATCGGACGCACACCATGTACATTTCCATCAAATGTTACGACTCCATCCTTAGTAGGTCAGTAATGCATCACTTCGGAACATTGCATCGATACGATGTTGGAGTTAGCAGTTTTCGAGCAGTTTTACGATAACTTTTGCATTCACATAAACCATACCGTGGCATAGATTTGTATTTACACTATGGTTCAAGGGAGTAGTTTAGGTTCAAAATTCAAAATACATAAATCTAACATTCAAACCACGGGCACGCAAATCACCATCACGCACCATCGCCGAACACGATAATCCTGGGGCGAAACACGCCGGGAAAAAATAAGCGCGAACGGTTCGCCGAGAACCCTATCACATCCGATGCACTCTCGATGCAGGTGCACCGAGGTGCAGCAGCAGTAGCAGCAGCACCACAAACAGCTACGGGCTACCAGGAGGTATGTTCGCACAAGCATACGCTTTTACTTAGCCGTCACACGCGCAAGGGCGTCATCCTTTTTCCAAAGATAAAAGCAACACCGAGAGAGAGCGAGTGAGAGAGAGGGCAGCAAGTAGCGGAAAGTTCAGTGACGGTGTGCGTAGAACCGGATATGAAGTCAAGTGGCAGAATCGATTTCGCGTTCAGGAAAAGCCCGGGCCCAGGGATAAATGCTTCGATGCATCACTGATTGCAATGGGTGGTTGCAGCCCCCGCGGCGATCCTGTGCGTTCCTGAGCCTCTACACGGCCTCGGCGGCATGTAGTCTGTGGGTGTACTTTTTGTCCCCGTTCCGACCCACCAGTGCCGTTTCTTTGCACATCCTTTCGAGTGGCGCTAAGGACAGTGCTCTTGTGAAGCTCGTTGCATCGGCTCGGTGCACAGTGTATCGATTGTGCACAGTGCATCGAGGAAATCACATCCAACCCCGTCGGGGCTACATGGATGCCGTACGACCAAACGCACCTTCTCACTCTGACCCACCCCTTTGCGCGAATGGCCTCTCTAGATGGGCACTCTACGGTAACTCTGTCTCTCCACGGCAACGGTAAGTGCATCCTATCCCGATGCAACCAGCGGCCGGCAGCGGGATAAAAGGACCGCCCGGCTCACGCCATTTCCGAACGCATAGCCACACTGACGCAGGCAGCCGACCACCATTTATTTTGATGATAAATATTGCAGGCTGCGTATTAAATGAAAACCGATCTCGGAAAATGTGGTCAGCCGTCGACCGTCGGGTCAGCCGTCGATCGGTCGCGCGCACCCCATGGAAACGTCGATGAGAGAGGGCGAGTGAGTGTGAGCTAGAAAACCCGGAGCCCGGCAGATCCTTTGTATGTTGTGCGCGCATCCGGACACTGCAGGATTCAAGATTGATACACTTCGCGCGGTTTACGTTACCGACCGGTTAGTTTCTCCGACGAGGGACGAGAGTTTTGCGGTCGGTTGTTGTGTATGCTATTTTAAACATCACGCACTCTTATCTATTAGCCGCGCACGTCCCAATACTCTGACCTGGGCCCACATCAGCCCAGCTTGTGTGTGCTGCAAACACGATTTATGTTACAGCTCGAAACAAATCCATAACCGAACGGGGAGGCTCGCTCGCGAGAATCCAATAACGCGGAGCGAACCCGGATAATTGAATAAATCTTACTTTTGACCAACGACCCCGGGCTCCGTGCATCGAATGTGCACCAATGGCATCCGATGCCGAGCGCGAGCACGTACAGCACAGACGCGCACACAATGATTGATGTACACTAATTTTCGAAGCACTTTCCACGGAGCACTTTTCCGACTTCTTCTGCTCACGCGGCTCGAGTTTGAAAGCGGGCTGCCCCAGGTTGCCGGTCAGAAAGCGAACATCCGCTGGGTGGATGGTGGAATCCCTCCCACCGGAAGCCACCGGTTGGCAGGTTGAAATGCAACGTGGCTGACGTGACTCCGGTATCCGTGCGCCATCCATTGTAGCGTCCCGCGTCGGGTGGTAATCGATTCCTGTGGTCGACGATCGACGAGACGCAGGATTCTTGCCCAGCTCGGAGCGCACCGTCCATCCAGCCAGCCGGCCAGCCAGAGCGTCGGCGACAAAAGGATAAGCGTTGGGGATGCAATACCACTTACACACAGTGTTACACTGGCTCTTCTGGTTTCCGTGACGGCGGCGGACCACTCGCCGCTTTTGCGGAAGGACAGAATGATGCATCTCTCTGATGCGTTTTCTAGCTCCGGGTCGACCAAACATCAGAACCGAAAAAAGTAACAACCAACCCTCCGGCGCCGGTGGCTTCGGGGCGGAACAAGGTACTTCACTCGCGCTGCACACCAACGACCACCACCGACGATGGTCGGGTCTTTTTTGCCCAACGGCGAATGAATCCACTTGATCTTGGTAACTGATCGGGGTCCGATATTGGCAAGTTGCGAATGCCGGACCCTGCCCACTTCGGAGTTTAATTGGAATGCCGGTGCCGGTCCCGAGCGCACGGATTGCATTTAGACT
>NC_071286.1:26407266-26478515 GCF_943735745.2 Anopheles bellator
GGAAATGCTGCTCTGCTTTCCATGTTTGTGGGCCCCCTCTTTGCTGCGCTCTTCGAGTGGAAAGACGATTTTCCAATCGCTTTCGAGAGCCAAGATTTACGGACCGGAGAAGAACCGAATACCCGGGGAAAGCCGGGGGTTTATCGAAACACGGGTTGTTCTTTCTTCCCTCGGTTCCCTTCCTTTTTTATTGTTGTTGTTGGTCGATCTACGGCTGGTGGTGGCTTGTCGGGACAGGAAGCGGATCGAGAAGACCACTTTGTTTTGTTCTCGAATCCCCATCGAGCCGTGTCGCTTCGTTTTTCTTTCGCTTTCCATCATCATCATCACCATCAGCATCGGTCGAAACCGGTGACGGTGGTGTGGCTTGCCAGGATTACAATCTTGACCAACGACACAGAGAGAGCGAGAGAAAGAGAAAGAGATGTTCGTTGAGGTGAAAAATCGAGAGACGGGTAAAATGGGTTCGTTTGCTTTGCTAGGGATTTGTTACATCAAACCCAGGTCCGCCCGTGTCGCGTGGTGATGCCCAGGTGATACATTTTCCGGCACTAACCTTTAGAAAGGGATATTCTGTTCCGAACCGATGCCGATTCGTTCCGATGCTGAACCTAAAAACACAATTCCCATGTTGGAAGCATAACTTTTCAAAATGATTATGCGACGCAAACGGGTTTCCTCCGGTCGAGCAAATTCAATAAAGAGACCACCCCGCTTCCGGTTGGTTGACATCACCGGACGTGACATCTTGACCCCTCCACTCGCATGCTCAACCCCATGTATGTGTGCGTGAGAGAGGGATCATCGCGGCAATAGCAATCGCACCGGACAAACTATTAAGCGTTTGATGGGGAATCGGTCGGTTTTCCCGGAACACGAGCCCCCCGGTGAAGTTGGTGGGTGGCGTGGCCCATGTTTGTTGCCGGATTACTGCTCTTTGCCTTCCAGCATCGTCTTCACCCCCGTGTTACCCCACAGGCAGGTAGCCCCGGATGTTACGATATCTTGCCACATGATAAAACATTTACGTTCCACATCCGCTTCGTACGCCGTCTTTCCGAACGGACGGACGGGCGAGGGGAGCACGAGAGAGACCCGCCTCAATGATCGTTCGAAAGCTGTTCGACGACGGCACGGGGGTATTTGCGAAAAACTCAATCCTCTTCGGAGCGAAAGGAAAAACGGATCGACCCTCGCTTCCGTTTCCGCTTTTCTCGGGTGAAGCAAAAAAAAATGTAGCCACCACCGGCCCAGCATCATCCGCCGGGGCGGTGTGCGGTAGCCTCTGGCTCGGGTTAGTTCTCTCTTTGACGTTTTTCTTCGCAATTGAGCAAGACACCACCAATCACCAGCAGCTAGAAACAGCGCTGGTGGAGGTCGATGGTGGAGGTGGTCACTGACGACGGTGCTGGCGATCGGTGGCTGCCAGAAGCAATAATTTGCCAGACGTGTGGAGCAAGGATAATGGTCCGCTTCGGTGGTGTGGTCGGCGGTGGAATGGAACGGTCTGACTAAATAACGGGTTGCGGAAAACTCGTTACAGTAAATGCTCACACTTCTGCCGTATTGATACCATACTGCCACCGACCCACATACGATCGGTATTTTTTTCGGAAGGACAGTCACGTAACCCGTGGCCATGGCCGTGGTCGTGGCCCCGGAAGGGTTGTTAAAACCTTCAAACTTTGCACTCTTTTTGTTCATCTTTTACTGTAAAGTCCAACACTTTAATATACATTTTCTAATTTCTTCTGATTTCTAGTTCCTTATTGATTCTCATTAATATCAGTCCTTAGAGTCCGAAAGACACGTTCATCATTCAACGCAATAAATGTCAATTATTTAAGGCACTCAGAACAAACTTGTTTCAATCACTTCGACAATCCACAAACAGCAGCCATACACACTCACGTACACTCGTGTGAACCGGAAGTGACACTCGAGTGCCTTACCCAGCATTTAACAACTACAAGCGCCCAACACGACTGCGGACCGGGGGGAAGGGGCAAAAATAAACTTTCTGCTACGGAATTCGGCACCGGCGGCCGCTGAAGAAACGGGGTGGCCGCAGTCTTCATTGTATGTCCGTTTCGTTTCGATCCAACCCAGTCGACCCCTTTTTTCCGGTTCCGGATTTCCGGTCTTCACAATAGGGGTGGGGTAGCACTCCGAAACTCTGATTTTGGGTTGGCCGGGTGGAAAAGTTTCCTCACTCACATGCCGTCCCAACCGACCCGATATTCGGTCGTTTGCTGCTGCTGATGATGGCGATGATGCCGATGATGATGACACGGCGGTGATGATGCTTTCTTTCCAGCCCAGTCGCTAGATAGAAACGTCAAACCACCCCGATGATTGGATGATTCGATGATGGTGATGATGTTGCCACCCCGACAGTCGATGGTGTATCGTGTTGCACGTCTCAATAAAAATTGGTTTTGCTCCAATGCGAAGACACGCTGCTCTGTTTATTTGCCCTCAGCACGCGTGCTCTCTTTCTCTCGCTCTTTCTTTCGCTCTCCGCCAGTGCCCTTAGTCGCCGTCCTTCGCCGCAAGGCAAAAGGACACGGCCACGACAAACACCCTCCCAGAAATCGATAATACACAAGACTCAGCCCCACCGTCTCGGACACCAAATCGATACAACACTCTCCGTCGTCGTTGTTGCTGTTGTTGGCTTTCTTTCGGTCCTTCTCCTCGTTCTCGTTCCGCGGACGCAAATGGAGACGCATGGTCTCCCGTGTGCTGTCGTCGGGCAATTTCGCTTTGCCCTTTGTTTCTCACTGTTTGAGGTGGCGTGAGGGCTGCTCACTTCTCACTCCATTGCTGTCTCATCGCTTCCGATTGTTGGGCTGTGTGTATGTGTGTGTGCGTTACGGGGAGGGGCAAGGTTGGAAAGGTAGAAGGGCGGGGAGCGCGTCCTCGGAATTGATTCCCAACAATCGGCCCGGCCCTTTAAGAGGCGAACAATGGCGCGCCCCGGGGGGATGACGCCCCTCCTTCTCCCCACACCACCCCAATGCTCCCTTTTTTATTTACTTATCTTTTTCCTTTTTCTCGCCCTCTTCTGATTGTTCTCTCCCTTCTCTTTCACTCTCACGCTCACTCTCACTGGGTGAACGTTCGTGACGTTTTCTGTTACATGTTTTGGGTTTGCTTTTTTGTCCCTCGCATTCTGGGAGCGTGTGGCAAGGGGCGAGAGGTCCCGCGCCCCCTTGTGGCACTTCGAATGTATTTATTTATATTGATGATATCGCTTGCGGCGGGCGCGCAGCGGAGTGATCCCCCCGCGCCGCTCGCGTTTCTCGCTCGGTAGGAGGAGGATTTCAATATAACTTTCTTTGCCTTCGTTCGCCTGTTTTTGCATCATCACTGCCACCCACCCGCACCACGATGCTGTTGTTGTTGTTGTGGGGGTGGCTGAAGTGTGTTTCTATCAATATGTTCGTGTGGGCCGTGTGTATGTTTGTGTGTTGGTGGAATGCTATTCCTCCTGCGCCGCCGTGTCCTGTTTTGTTAGACCCACTGCTTCGCTGATCCATTCCGGAGACCACCCATTCCGTGGGGGTGGTGGTGGTTTGGGTGCCATAAGCGGTAGAAATTAGGGGCATATCGCGGGTCGTTTTGTGCACCCGGAAGTCGTCCCCTCCCGGCAATGGTGGTGGCCACGGCGCCATCGGCGGATCGGAACCCGCCGACCGGCGGCCCGAAATAAACAACAATAAATTTCGAATAAAGAAATGAAATATAAATTGTACACATAATCAAGAACCGTTCCGCGTCGTCGGATGTTTTCTTCGGGCCCAACCCCACCCGAGTGAGACTGAAGGAAGAAGGGGCGGCCGGCGAAAAACCGGAAAGGGCCCCCTGACGGAACACAGGAACACAATAGAGAGAGCTGCGGGAAAAGTTGTCGTCGGAAACTTTCTTGTCAGCTTCCATTACCTCCACCACGGGCGGCCCCCATCGTTTCGATATGAAATTGTCCATGCGGAAATTGCCCACCTCCGGTGTCGGAAGTGCGCGCGGTGGCGATGGGTGGTGGTGCAGGGGCCGCCTCTTCGCGGCCATGTTTATGCAACGCGCGCCCTCCTCGCTCACTCACTCGCCCCCCCCCCGGGTGGAAACCACTTTTCTGCTGTCTTCCCGGCAACCAACGGCAACGCTTCTTTCCCCGGCCATCACCCACTCCCACCGGGCGGTATCAGGCGCTGCTGGGTCGGCTGGTGGGTGGTGGTGGTCCTTCCTCCCTCGTTTGGGTGGGACAGGGAGCAGCATTTTGATACACTTTCTTGTGTTTTACTTTTCCGGATGGGATTTTCCGTTGGCAGCCGTAGCTCTGTGTGTGGAACTGAGGAGCATAAAGTTCTCCGGGGTGCCCGCAATGGGAGTGTGTTTGTGGGAAGCAACGTACGTAACAACGTGCTCGTCGAGTGTTTTGCATATTTCATGTCGGCGGCGGCATCATTCGCGAATGGATGTAAAATGCAATCGTGAGGTGCTCGTCGGGGGCATTGTTTTTTTAGTAACGTTAGAATTATGCGAAAGGATATAAAACTAAGGACACACACTGTGGGAGCGAGACGATGGCTTGCAACTTGCATTCTGAACCGCCTCTCTCTATTCGAAGCAACTGCATTTGCCAATTTTATGGACACAGCTACCCGGATGTGTCAAAACTAACCTTCCATTCCGCCTGTTGTAAACAACGGCCGACGACCACGAGACAAATGACGTATCGGCACACCAGCCGCCGAGTCCAGCACCAGCACTCGCCGAGCCGCTACCTACTGCGAGCGGCTGCGAGGGCGAACCGGCCTCGATGCGCGATGGCAACACCACGTCGGCAGCAGCTAGCCGACTCGCTCCCCCCAACACCCGTTAGCTGCGTCCGTTTGGCGCCCCGGTCGTCCCGAAAAACAGCTGACGAACGGGGGTGATGACCGGACCGGCTAGCGGATGCAGCAGCAGTTGCAATCAGGACGCGCAAGAAGACGGGTTTTTTTTAAACCAACCACCAACCACCAACCACCTTTTTTAGCATTGGAATTTTGAAGATAGAAGAATAAATTGAAGTTTAAAGAACCGTTGGCAAATTTAATGTTGCGCCGATTGCAACACCGCCGCAACCTGTTAACTGGTTAGCGACGATCCGCGCCGTGATGGAAAGCGTATCCGAAATACTTTCAATCAAATTACCATAAATCAAACGCCAGTTGATCGAAACGCCAAATTACCGAAACTCATTAATTTGTGACACGTTGCCGTGGAGGTGGAGGAGCACCGCGGCACCACCCCACGCGCCCCTCGATGGCATCAAAATATTTAATAACCCCTCGTTCGCGGATCAAACGGAAACGAATGGCAGCACCCGGCGAGCAGTCGGTGCCGGCGAAGTTTTGGTTGGTGGTGATTACAATCAACCCTTGTTTCGGTGCGCTTGTCTCCGTCTCTCCGTCGGCATTGAGGGCGGCTTTTTTCGCTCGGAAAAACCGCCGGCGGGGTGGTGGCGGTGGTGGAAAAGTTTTTCACTTGCGGTGCCGCGCGAGCGCGCCGTGTTTAGATAAGAGTCCGCCGTCGCCGCCGCGCTAAAAGCTATCAACCCAAACGGGGCCACCAAAGACTAACTCCCGTGGTGTGTGGAACCGCACTGTGGGCACGTTCCGTTAAGGGAGTTTTGATTCATTTTAGAGCCCATCCCTCCGCTCTTTTGCTGATTTAAAAGTTCTTAATGAAGTTGACTTGGCAAAGAAAATGACCACCGATTGGTAAAAGTGGTTTTTGGGTTCAGTTTGGAATATCCTTTTTGTTGTTTGATTCAAGTGAGTTAAACGCTCTTAATGCATTCGGCAAGAGCTGTCAAACTGTATGTCAAGTAATGTGAGGTGCAATGTGTACCTTTTTAACCGGGGAAGTTCTCAAAGCCTTTAAATTTCTTCCAATTTCTCACTTAGGTCAGTTGAGATTCCTTCAAATATATCGGTTGTAAATTCACCGTTTGACTAGATTTTAGTAGCTCATAGTAGATCCAACCCTTCCGATCGCACCAAACAAAGAGCATTGTTTTCCGTCCATAGCTATTATGGCGGGCAGCCGATGTTGATGATTCTCCTCGACCTGGAACTCAGCTCAAAGATCAAACGCTTAGGATTTGCAAAATAAATCCACTTTTCATCACTGTGAAAGAATTGTTCCGCTTCTAAACTAAATCAAAAAACAAAATCCCAATAAATGCCCGCTTTTTGACCATCGCTGTCGGTGTAGGACGCCCCAGTGTGCGTGCCGCTTTGCCGGCAGATTTTATGGCCCGTGCCATGACAACACACCAATTAAGTTGTGTGTTGGCCCCTCGTTGGCCCGACACCCCAATCGACGACGATGTTTTACGCCCAATAATGGCCCACTCTGAGTTTTCTCGTCGCTGTCTCTCTCGCTCTCGCTCTCTCTCTCTTTAGCCATCGCGTCCATTGTGAGGACAAATTTGAGCACCAAACTCCGATTATGTGGCCACCGGAAACGCTCACCCACACAGAGCCAGTCCGAGAGAGAGAGAGACTGATTTATCATCGCAATTAAAAATCATCACCAGCCGAGTGTCCGGTGGGGCGGTTGGCAGGAACCGACGGTTTTCCACGGATGAGGGTTCTTCTTTTAAACCGTGGGGGAGCCCAGAAGGAGGGAGCATTGGAGGTCGTGGACGCCGGGGGGTGCCATCATCGGGGAGGGGTTTTATGTTTTTCGGTCGCCACGGGACCATAATCCGGGTACACGATTTCTGTTGCGTGGTTTTCCTGTTTTTTTATTTTTTTTATTTTGGGTGGCCAATTTCGGGCGGGTGGTGAGACGATAATCACTTTCCGCCGCCATTCGGGCCGGGGGACGCGGTGGCGGTAGAAAATAAATAAAATGGCAACCAACCGTCGTCCTCCGATCATCCGCCGCGCACAATCAATAAAAAAAGGGGGAGGGAAACAATAAACGCCGGCCGGGACGGGCCAACCCCTTCATACGTGTGATGCGCGGGGGCTGGGACGCGTTTTTCCGGGAAGCTGTTGTGAGACACAGACACGAGCGCGCGTTCGGTTCGCCGCCTTTTTGGGGACAATTTTATTACCCGTGTGCCGCAGGACCTGCCCGAGGCGCACCGATTGGGGGAGAATATTTATAAATCATTTTTCTCGCTACAAAACTCCGCTGGAACCCGAAACCCTCCCTCGACGCGCAGTGGAGGGACCGAATTTTCCTACGACAAGCTACGCGGCACGATTAATAAATCAATTTCGCTTCCAGAAAAGCCAATTTCGTCGGACTTCTCTCTCTCGGTGTGTGGAAGCCGGCAAGTGCGCCACGAGGATTATAGCTCTCGTCGCGGGCGAGGGGGCGGGGCGTTGTTGGGGGAGTCTCGGGATGGGCAGCATATTTTTCACAGCCACTTGAAAGCCACCCACACCCGGTGGGCGCTATGTGGCGATATTCATATTTTTCCACCTCATTCTTCATCGTGCTGATGCTGCTGCTGTATATGTGGGGGGTTTGGGCCATCGTTCACGCCCTCCCCCGGTGGGTGGCCAATGCCATTAAACTGATATGCAAAACAGCATAGGAAAAAAATCGGAGAAGAAGAGGAGCATAAAAGCACTCCTTCTCCTACGAAAGGCGCACCGCGGCGGGTTCATTTTTAAGCGAATGGAAGTAAAATATTCCATCATCGCCGCACATAGACACACACTGTGTATTGTTGTTGGTGGAGGGATTGGTTTTTGTATTCCCACTTGAACGTTCCCCGGGGGTGGTGGATAGCGGCCTGAGTCTGGCATTGTTAGCAGCACCCGACCACGGAGGGTCGTAAGCGTGTAGAGCATAAGCAAATAATGCTTCCTTTGTTGCCACTTTTTCGGGGTGAGTTGGCCAAATCTCTCAACACGGCAACGGCAACTTATTTGCTGTTAAATATTATTAACTCATCATAATTAAAACAATGCCCATTTCGTTGTCGGACGTTAACCGTTGCGGCTAAAAGGGGCATCAATCGAGCTTGCGGTCTTAAGGACGTCCACAGAATGGTCTAGGTTTTGTTATGTCTGGGATGTTGTGTCTCCGAAAGCTGTGTATTGTCCTTTGGCCCCCTGATCCTTGAGCATGGTTGTGTTGTGTGGCAGTTAGCAGTATCAGTGCTTGATTGATCGCATTAAGGTTCCTAAGCTTGGTTGGATCGCCGCTGATCAGTTCCCAGTTACACGGGCTGCCTTTGACTTGGCCTACCGGCTACTTGAGGATCGTCTTCGCATTTAAAATCTTAACTTCCCGAGTTCCCAACACTTCTTGATTAATTTGACGACCCGGCGCGGAAGTCAAGAAATCAGAGTGACTATAGAGGAGCCATTATAACAGCGAGCTGTACGCGCGGGTCCTAAGCGAGGATCCTTAGAGTGCCGTGCAGAGCGTATACGTCTCGACTAGTCATTAGAGCGGCCGACGAGGAACCATCCCACAAAGTCTCCTTAAGCCAGACCCTTTTAAGTTGACGGGATAAATAAACAAATAAACTACTTTTATTCATTAATTAATAAATAAGTAAATAATTAATAAGTTAATTTCAATTTTGATTGTTTAAACGTTAAAAAAGTTGGTGAACCTTGACGAGGCTTACACGCCTCTTTCCCGCTGCATATTATCCGAATGTGTCAGATGTCACGGCTTACTGTGTCAAGCCATTTTGCCCATAATTGCCGGAACACCTTCTTGGCCCATTATGCGATAAAGTTATGGTGGTTCCTTGGCTGAGCATGGTAAGAAAATCCCGGCGAAACATAATGCGCCACACAATAACACACCGGCGGCGGGTGGAGTACCCATAATTGGCAACCCTTCGTGAAAGCTGCTTTTTCACGCCAAGGCCAGAGGCAAAAACATAAATGGCCGCCCGCTCACCCCACAACCATCAGCAGATCATCATCATCATCAGCAGCAGCGGCGGCGGCGGCGACGGCAACATAGACTCTATTATTTTATTACCGTTTTATTACCACCCCAGCGTGGGCGGGATGACAAGCCCGGACCCCGGAATAGCTCCTTCGCATGCTCCGCTCCGGAACCGGAAGAAGAAAAATTCGAGAGCCAAGTTCGGTGGGATGGAATATAAAACATGTACCCACCCACCCGTCGCCAAACCCCAAACGAGGAGGTCTAACTAGGGAGCGGATGAAGCCGGGATAAGCTGGGTCCGGGACAATCTTGACATCATCCGGGCGCTGGTTGCTGGAGGTTGATATTCTGTGGCGGTTGAAACTTTTACTACCGCCCAAAAAACACGGAGCACGGTTTTGTGGCCCGGTCGGTGTTGTGTGTCGGGGGGCTTTATTGTTGCCGATGAAAGGCGAAATTGGTTCAAGTGGCCGGAGCAGCCCGGAGCGTACTGAAATAATAACAGCACGTCACCTCCGGCTTTGCTGTGGGTTAAGTTGGAAAGGTGTTGCCACCGATCGGTTCCGTTTCGAGGGGGTACCAGTGCCATAAACTGCAAATCCTAATCCAATCCGGTGTGAATTCCTGTGGACTCTCGGTGAAAAGCCTAACCCTGACGAAAAAAAATGACTGCGTGACTCGGTATTGCGTCGAGAGTAGTTGAAAATCGGAGCCTTCGACGCAACCAATAAATATTGATTTATTTCGAGCGCGCCAGACACGTAGTTTCTCTGCTTTGACTTGATCATCAAACCCCGATTCTAATGTACATTATCGTATCACTGTGGGGCATTAGTGAAATCGCTCGAAAGCGGGGACCCTCATGCTGTGCCCGGGGCACCAACGGGCATCCAACGAGTGGTGGTAATAAAATGGACCATCACAGGATGATTGTTTCGATCGGAAAACTCTCGCCCTTCGAACCGGACGCTGGGCGGAAGGCATCGAGATGATTGTGTAATGGGACCCAAGGACACAGCAGCGCAAGGATGAGGCACGGAACCACGTTTAGATATAATAAATTCTAATTCCCTGCTAGTGGAGAGCAGGGAATTATGTGCTTCCCTCGTTGAGTTTACCAGCGTCCCGTACCACCCGTACCCACCCAGCTCCGGGAGGGGACGTCGACCATAAAATAGCTGGCTCACTCGAGGAGAGAGCGGGGTGCAACAAAACAGCCCAGGCACCAGTTCGGTCATCCAATCTGCAATTGAGACAAGTGCGAGCCGAGCGAGTCGGTTTTCCAGCCAGTTGGCCACCATCACCCCGACCCGACCCTGTGTTTGCGGTCTCCGTACGACGAGATCCTCCCCATCCTGCTGCCGACCAGATTCCGGATCCTTTGCGGGGAAAAATCGTTGTCGGGCAAGTTGTCGTTTTCCACTTTGGTTTTTGGGGTACATTTTTTTTCTCTTTCTCTGTGCGGCATTTTGTTTAATGCACGTCATCGTAGAGAGTAATGAACATACTTTTCTGGCGCGGTTACGGCATCTGGTCGGTCGGGTACGGTGAAGATGATGATGGGCTGGTGGTTTTGCAATGAAGTCTGTGGTTAGCTCGGAACTCGAACCTGAACCCGGTGCAGAAGTTCGTTGTTGTTGTTTATCGAGTGCAAGCTGCCGGACCAATTGGATTACATCAATTGGAATGCAAATTTTGTAAAGCTCTGTGAAAATGTTGTACGAGCGCCGACCGAAGCTGTTGAAGTGTTTCTAAATGAATAATTGTATTGAGGAAGAAATCTGTTCCTCATGAAATCGAATGTAAAATATTCCACCACATAAAGGGAAAGCCCTGGCCAAGGTGTCAAAAAGGACGGAAGCGGTACTCCGATCGAAATGTGTGTTTAAAATGTTTCCCCTTTTTCGCTAACCTCTCAACTTGAGGTACCAAAAAGTTGGCACGGTCACGGTGCAGTCTCCTGTCAAGTCTTTCGGTAGCGAAGTGATTTCGATGAAAACTTACTACAAACCAAGCTGCAAGAGGTAGAGGGCTTGCGCTACACTGGGCCACGTAAAGTTCATCGCTGCACGGAGCATCGAAGCAGCATTAGCACTCCGCTGGAAAACGACTAAAAAAGAACGTCGTAACCGAAGCGGAAATTTACTCACCATAATCGTTTACAGCGAACGGAGTTTTCACTGTTCAAACTAGCTCTGCAAGTCGTCGAGCTCGGTCGCGCGCGGACTTTGGAAGTGGACTTGCTCGCTACATGAAAAGTTTCTTACAGCCGTTACATTACAGCAGAAGTTATCGTTTTTTACGTGTACCGCTTTTGGTGTGCGGCGGAAACTGTTCATAGCTCACAATTGGCAGCAAAAGAAAGTGGCTCAGTGAGAAGAGTTACTCGTCGAGGTGATTGTAGAACGCCAAACTGAAGTAATTATAATGATAATATAATGAAGTTTTAGCACATAAAATATGCCTAAAAAGAATAACCCCTCTAGCGGGTCCTTTTTTAACGACTGTTTACCTTCTACTGTTTTACTAATTTCGAAACAACTTCCGGTCGAGCCGCGTTAGGTCACCGGAAGTATTTACTTCTGAATTGTGCATCGTTTTTGTGCCACGCACTGCACAAGCCCCCACCGAAATCGGGCAGGTAGAAAAGAATTTTTACAATCCACCAACCACCGGTGGTCGCCAACCCATCTGCTTCCGGGCCCTTTCCGACGCAAACAGGAGTCAAATTAATTACGAAAACAAAACTCTCTGTCCCCTCTTCTCACCGTCGATGGTCGGCCCATTTGCCGGTACATACCGGGAGTCCGGGTGGAATCGTTTAGTATAAAAGTCACAAATTAGCACAACACCGGAACTCCGGGATCTCGGGATCGGATCGGAGTTTATATTTTTCCGTCGTCCACAAATCGCTCATCGAAAAAAAAGGGATCTGAACAAGTTTTCTTTTTCCATACCGATTCTTTTCCCTCCTTTCTTTTTCGGGCCAAAGAGTTTTCCGGGGTGGCAGTGCGGGATTTTTCCGGTGAACCCTTGTCAGTTTTAATAATTAGATTCCTTCCATTCGTCTCCTTTGGTGAATGAGGCTGGCAAGTGAGTTTTTCTTTCATGCTTGCTTCCCGCCAAATGGGCCAGCAGCGCCGCTTTTGGCTTTAGTCTTACTCTAAGTAATTAATGCTAAGCTATATAGCAGCATAATAAGGGTTTTTTGGAATGCTTTTTTGGGTTTGGTTAATTGTGAAGTTTTTCCAAATCTTGTTCCTATTGTGGGCTTCGTTTCGTTGCAATAATGTTTCTTCTTTTTGACACACACCTCTACAGTTAGTGTCATCACGATGTCCACTTGACGCGAGATTCGTCGCGAATCGTGCAGCACACATTGGAATAACGAGATGGGTGTTCGTTGAGTGGAAATTTAGTGAAATGCATACACGCCTTCAAAACACACTCGACACAATCCTATTCACTAGAAAAAACTACTCCCAGAGGACGGTACGCGAAACGAAGACGGATCGCGCTGCCCGAGGCGCGCGAGTGCCATGCTGCTGCTCAAGGAGCTTATTACTTTTGCACTCTTTGCCAGTGTCTCGAGGTATCGTTGAATCAGCGAATCAACGAGCCGCGGGTGCAAATGAATACCGGGCACTAATTAAATTTCATCATCCTGGCGCCAGATGCCTAACGCGCCCGCCTTACCACCATCGTACAATCTCAACAGAAGCCAAGCTCTGAAGCGTTTGGTCTAACTTTTCGCAGTGATGAAGGTGTCGCGAGGTCGTTGAAGCTCGTACTCTTTCGAGCGTCTCTCAAGAAGCCATTCCGCGCAAAGGTTAATAGGATTGCGTGGCGAAAGGTGTGCTCACCGGTAAGAGTTTGTGCTGCTGTTTGCCACGCTCTTGAGAGCTCGCCTGGCGTGAAATGCATGGTCCGGGCGTGGCTCTTGCCAAACAACAGGGCCCGTGAGGCTCCTTTTCGCTGCAACTTGGTGATTAACGCACCACTTTTCACAAGTTATTCCGAGAAATTCAGCCGCTCAAGTGACGAGTACACAAAGATTACATTGAAAAAGTATATGCTACGCTGGGCACAAGCGAGAAAGGGCCAGCGAAAAAATCCTCAATCCTTTTTTCAATCATTACAATGCATGTGGAGAACACATTTGCGCACACACCAGCTCTCTCTCTCTTGAGGCTCCGTGACTTTTGGTACAACTTTTCGAACGATGTGTCGTTCGGTGTTCGGGGTTTATCAAGTCCGGTGCACGAATGTGACGACTAATAAACCTCGCTCGGCACATGGCGTTTTTTTGCTGCACTTTTTCTCCGTGCACTCCACGGCGGCACACATCGTCCATCGCAATGAAAGGCTTGATGAAAGTGCAGTGAAAAGCTGTCAGCAGCGCATGTAGAGGGCTCCAGGTTGCCGCGGGCGTTCATCAAAATAACGTTAATAACGATACGTTCACATGGTAGCGCCCGTACAGCGCCCTCGTGTAGCCGTCGATCCGCGGACGACGATGTGTTGATGAAGATGAATGTCTACGCATTCTCACATCCAACGCGACATTTGGCGACAAGCAGAGCATGTACACTACCGGGCGCCGCCACCGCCATCAAGAGGCAAAAAGGACATGCGAACAATGAACCCCCTGAGCGTGTTGATGATGGCGCGCTAGGGCGGGCAGGGATGGATCATCATCATCCGCCTACCCGTGTGTTGTCATCATTTTGTTTTTTCACCTTCTTCGACACAAGTTAAGTTGTGTTCGGTCGTGGTGCTGCCGGATGGTAGAAATCACACCGAACCGTGGCACACCATACCATGCGAAAGTGATAAATGTGATGTATGTCTGTCATTTCCGTTCCAAAACTGCACAGCAACCAACCGAACGTGAGAAAGGAAAAGGGCACACAAAACAGTGTTTTGATTCACATTTCTGAGGTCCGTGGCAATAATTGTTTTGTAGCAACAATGGCGTCATGGTCACTTCTACTGTTAGTTTTCAAACATAAATCCTGCCCCAAACTAGTGCTGAGCAACACCCCTATTCCACGAAAGTTTTCTTTCCATTTGCCGTAACCAACATTTTACTAGTTTGGTTTGGCCCACACGTCAAGGCATCAGTCTTCCACTATGTCGTGCTCCGGAGTGGTTAGGATGTATCTTTACGTTTTTCTGCTTCCCGGCAACATCGGCCGGATGACGCGCGACCGACCTGCTCCATCCATCAGCGCCCAACCTGTGTGAGTCCTGGCGGTGCTTCCGCTTGCCATGTAAAGCTTTTGATGACATTGTTTTTTTATCGCCCGCCGTGTTCCGCTGAAAACCACATACACTTGAAGTGCATGTTTTCGGGTGCCTTGCCGCTTTCTCTAGTGATTTTTATGTACAATGGCGCCCGTTTCGCGTTCAACCGAGGCAGGGTCTAGCTACAAAAAAACAAGTGCAATCGTTGAACTACTCTCTCTCTCTTTCCCGCAAACACCCGAACGGATGAAGCTTCCGTTCGTGTGCTGAAGAACAGAAAAAAAACGGAAAAGAAACAACACAAACACTGAACCTGGATTGTGGTTGCCCATGGGCCCAAAGGCCACTGCAGCCCGCCCTGTGTCGTTTGATTGCACAAAAACGGATGCACCCGAAAGCGAGAAACGAACGGTTCCCGGCGAGGTGAAGGTTAAGCTATGGTGGATGGACAACCTCCACACTACAACTTTCGGCGACCAGTGAACGGTGCGAACTACTATTTTATGCCACCACTATGTCACTCTAGTGCCCCGATTGCACCAGATGCCGCGACCGTAGAGGTTGTAGAATATTGTGACCAAAAATGATATAACATGTAAAATACACAGCAATTTTCGATTGGCTGTAAAATAAGTCAAAATAAGCCTAAACAATAGCTTGCTGCGTACCGGTTTTTAATGGAATTTTCAATTATGATATTCGTTACTCAACAAAAAAGCGGTAAAACGTGGCTCCTTTTACGACACATTTTTATGTGACAATATTTTGTAAACCATTCTAATTATCAACACGCATCGACGAGTGCCCTGGCATGTCGAAATATGTTTTACGCGCGTTCAGCAAAGGTGGATTCCACAACCGAAAACGGTTCCATGGGAGGGTGGCCTCAGGGCCTTACGTGTCAGAAAAATTCGAAACACCCAAACCCAACGCACGAGGCTCCATGCCACCATGCCGCCGTCATGGTGATCCTTTTTCGCCGGTGGACGGCCTACCCAAAAAAAGCACCGGAAACCCCGAAAAGCTGGTGGAAAAAATCTGATGAAAAATGCTCCCGGTCTCGAACCGATTCGCTTTTGTTTCGTTTCGTTTGTTTTTTACTCTCTCCGCTGGTGGTTTTCTCTTTTGGCACACGGGGTGCGGTGGGAAAATGCTTCGCCCCAAAAAAGAAAAAAAAAACGAGGCGCACATCATCCCCTTCAGCAGCGGCGACACAAAAAAGGAATGTTTATGTACTAATACATTTAAAATGGGTGAGAGAATCGTTTGGAGCTTCATTCTTTACGGGCGGGTGAGGGCGAAGGTTTATATCCTGATTTTTTGTTTCGCTCGCCTCTTTCCGGTCGTCGGGGTCCATTCGTCCTTAGAGCGTGGCTCGTTTCGCGGAACGTTCGTTTGCTCCATTTGACAGCAGAGCCATTACGAGAGAGAGAGAGAGAGAGAGAGAGAGATCCTTATGCCATCTCACTTCAGCCTGGTGCGGTTGGCGCGTTCATTTTTAGTGAACGCCTGTGCGTGGTGAGAAAAGGGTACTCACTTACAACGGGACGTAGTTTTTTCCCGCAATCTGTCTCTCACACTGAAGTTCATCTAACGCTCCTCGTGGTGGTTCCGTTTTTTGACGTTTGTGCCGAAAGCCGCCAAACTCGTCCCGAAAGTGGTTTTCTGCGTGAAAATGCCTGCCTTGTTTTTATGCTACTGTGCCCACCACTGGAGATTCTGCCAAAGCGATTGCGTGCGGTGGTGTGGCCCCGGATGTGGGGCAGGGTGGGCCAGACACAGGGGAAAGTGAAAGCGAAGAATGAATGTGCGGTTGGCCACTCTGGCCCGCTCGTGCGAGAGAGAGGGAAATAAACAACAGTGAGCGCGGACTCCTTCGGTAGGCGAACAGATGGTAGAAAATTGAAACCCTCGCTCCCCGCGCTTCCAACGGGTCCTTGTTTGTGGGAGCGAGCGAGAGCGACAACCGCACGGCAGAGCAGGCGACCGACCGAAGGCATCGTAAAACGCGGGGCCCATAAGTCAACGCAACGGAATGATGACGACGACGAACATGGGTCCGTTGGTCCTGTGGCTCGGGTAGATTGGTCGTAAAAAAAGGAAATAATATGCGTCGGCAAGGACGACGACTGCCGATGACGATCTCGGAGGACACAGTTTTGTGTCGGTGTGTGTGCTGGTGTTTGGCCGAGGTGTCGAGAGAGCGCAGCACCCCGGGTTTGGGAGGATTGATTTACACAAATTCGGTTCACTGCTTCTGGGCGATTTTGTTGATTTTGTTTTCCTTCTTCACGGTGCCGAGGGCCGCCGGATGCCACCCACCCCGGGCGCCAGCGGAAGTACACTTCATCGCGCGGAGCGACAAAGGACACGAAGGACCGTTCGGAGTAGGTGGGAGTTTTGGCAGCCCTCGGGCGGCGCGTTTGTCGTCTCACTTTTTTCCGAATTAAATACCCACACCTCTCAATAAACCATAACAAAGGACACGGAACCGACAACCGACGTTCCGCGTGACGGAAAATAAGATAAATGGAAGAAATTGGCACAGGAGGACCCTTCTTTTGTCGGTGTCGGGCCGGTTCTTGTACTTTCGGTACTTTACGCATTTCGATGCCATATAACATATTACGTTCGGAGGTGATAAGAGGTTTATGTTTTTCGTCGATTATCGACACCACTTGGTTGCGATGGTTGGGTTTTAGATAAATTTACTTAAAAAGAGTGCAATATGTAAAAAGTATAAATTTTTTGAGCGCTAATATTGCGAAGCTTCCTTAATGTTTTCGAGGTTTGCAACTCAATATATTCCCTTTTCACAACTTTTTTTAAACCACTCAGACTTCTATTAGAATGAAAAGGGATGTTGAGAAGATATTTAATTTCTTGACATAAATATTTTGATAACGAAGCCATCCAAGGATACGAACATTCCGTTCTACGAACTTTTCAATCCGCTACCGGCATCGCCGATGGCAAGACACCGCTTATTAGCCTCATTTACGACTCATCCCTAGACCAGCAACAACAGTTTCCTCTTCCGTCCTCTCCGCCACCACCGTCATGCTGTCGTGTCACTATGGCCAATAAAGTGAGCACGGTGGCCAGCGGAATGCTCCTCTCCCGCAGTGATATGTGTCCCTCGGTTTCGCTACAAACAAAACCCCTCCGATGCAATTGTATCGTCCTTTCGGCCGTGTGTGCGTTCCGAACCCGCGTCCCACCCCGATGCCCGTATCCGACGGATTTACACATCGCCATCCAGGCGGCGCGGTTCCCTGGAAATGGTTTTCGTCCTCGGTCCTTCGGGCGGAAGCCCAGGGGGACGTGTGTTTATTTAATTCTGCTCCGGTCGGCCGCGGGGTGGTGGTGCGGGGTTTTGATTGCCTCTCACTTGGTTCTCGATCGTGTCCTGTGGGGCGCACTGTGTCACCGCAAAAGGGTCGCCAGGGATGCTGGAATATCTATAATTGTTTGTGTGTTTGTGTGCAATCAGAAGAACGCGCTAGAGCGAGAGCGAAAGAGCGAGTCGAAGGACACTCGAAAAGGATTCACTCACCAGCCGAGCCTCACGCTCATTCGTGTGCTGCTCACTACGTTTGATCTCACGCCAATCGTTCTCACTCGGCGAGGGCAAACAACGGAACAGACAAACGATGCTTAGCCCTTTTCGTTCGGCCGGAAGTGTAACTAACGGAAAGATGGCACCGTGCTACGACTCGCTCACGGCTCAGCGGATTATGCTCGCACGTCGGCGGCGACGGCGATGGCTTGCTGCAAGGACGATGGTGAGCCGCCGGTGCCGCGCTCGCGGCTCACTCGCAGCGAGTGAATGAATGTTAAGGATTTGTGCGACAGCACTGGTGTGCGTGCTGGGCGGCGGTCGTTGGGCGTAAGGATATTGCACGGACGATTGACGCATCCGCTTTTCGGCGCGGCGCGGTGTTCATTCGTGTTTTGGACGCCTTGGTGTACGGGAGCGCGCGCTAGTGTGTCCTTCTGCTGGCCTGCCATTCTTGCCATCCCGATTCTCTCGTCTATCTGCGATCGGAGTCAATACCGTTTGACACATTTGTGTGCGCCCGCGAGCGTGTTTGTGTGCATGTGTGTGTGGGAGGCGTCCTTTGCGGATGGTTTGTTAATCGTTCAATCAATGTAACGAGTGAAATTTGTGTGCAACAAAGATACCTTTTTTTCCCAAAAAGAAAGGTGGAAACCGATGAAAAAGAGTAAAGAAATTACTGCGACGACAGAAATGTGCAGAAATTGTTCGAACCAGAAACGATAAAATAGAAACTCATCAAAGTGAGCGGAGAATTACGACAATCTATCGAACAGGACCGTGGATTTGTAGTAGGCTTGAAGCTCCTTAGTAATCGCTCACGTGTAAACGGTGTTTGTGCTGTCGGTCATTCAACAACTCGGTACGTGCGGAGTGAAGTTTCAAACCAAATTACAGCACCATTTGTGAATGAGATGGAAAGTTTAACACAAGCAGCGCCCGTTTCGAATGTGCGAGCGGGAAACAACGGACAGAGTCCGCGCGCGCGCCAGAGAGAGAGAGAGAGAGAGAGACGGTGAGCAAGGATCACTTTAAACGTCAATTTCGCTCCGTTGCGACAACAAAACGCGCCGGAGAATGTTAGTGTAACTGAGTGAGCAACGCACGGACAACACTGCCGAGTGAATGAAAAAAAAACGAGCAGCTTTGGTCAGAGGGTTTGAGAAGGATGTCGCCGCGCGCTGGTGGTCATTAAAGCCCTGTGTGACCACAGGACTCTCTCTTTCGCTCTCGCACCAGCGCAGGGACACCAGTGGCAGTGGATAATTTAATCATTTATAAAACGTATTAAATAATAGCATTAAAAACGACCCATCATCATCATTGTCATCATCGCGCTGCTTGCATGTGAGTGTGGATGTTCGTGCGTGTTTCGACGTGGTGTTTTGTCGAATATCCTGTCGCGCGGATGGGTGCTTGCTGGACGGGCTGGAATAAAAGAAGGTCCCTCACTCGCTGTGGTAATTGTGGGGAAAAACGTCACAAATTACCAAAAAGGTCGCTCTCGCGTCTGCGACGCGCTTGCTCCGTACGTCGGTCGGTCGGAAGAGTATATCAACGCGAAGGATGAAACGAGCCAGCCGTATAGAGAGAGCGAGAGTGCGCGTGAGTGTGTGTGAGAGAGAGAGAGAGCGAGTGGCCACAGAAAAATGCCGGCATCCGTTCGCCTTTCGATGGCCAACTCACGTATAAACACACTTACAAATTAACTGACACCGATTCGGGAGAAGGATACGTGTCCTTTTGGGAAACGAGCAGCGTCGCCGCCGGTGCCGCCTGCTCCGGTCGCTTCCTCCTCGAGGCGGTAATAAAGTTCGCTCGTGCGCGTCTGTGTTGGTGCCGATGCTCATTTGACAGTATTTAATCAGTGCGTATGAATGTTGCATGGTGTGTTGTGGGACGACCAATTCACTGACCCGCCCGCCCGTCCTCCCCGAGGGGGGGTTGGTGGTCAACATCGCCCTCTCCCACCACCCACAAACGGATCATATTTCAGTTTTCCCGTTCTTTTTATTGAATGTTGTTCCATCCCAGCTGAGAGCTCGCGCGCTGGCCATGAATAAAACATAAATATTACGATAATAAAATAAAGCACATTTTCCGGCGAATGAATTAATCAGTTTAATTATGTTCACACTTTCACCTCGAGCGATATCTGCGGTTGCGTGCGGATGATGGTGGCCGGTACCGGTTCCGAGAGCTCAGCAAACGGTGATAACGACTTTCGCACCGCTTTATGAATGATAAACGGGTCAAGGCAGGTGCCATAAAGTGGTGCAAAGTTCATGAATATTCTTTCATCTACTTCTCCCGCTGTTTGGGCAAAATTTGATGCGATTCTACTTTAAAAGATCAGCGCATGTTAGGGAAGGTACCTATTGACTCACCTTATCGTACGTTTGATTCAAAAGTTTCAACATTCAGCAACAACAACAATATTTTGGCTCGTAAAGTGTATCGAGCTACTCTGAAAAACACCGCCCCAAAGGTTTCAGATAATCAGAACCCGGTACGATAAACAACGTCTTCGACAATGTCTGTGCCTAAAACGGGAACGCTCGGTTTTGGTGGAACAAAAAGAAACGGAAAAACAATCTTCCGGCAAGTGACGAACTTTGCCGTCGTCGTCGTCGTCCTGTGGTGTGACGTGGCAGCGCAAGGACGAGCTATGTAACCGAGCGCAGGAAACCAATTTCCAAGTGCGCCGCCGGATGATGAGAGGGCCGCCACCAAACCGCGCGCAACCGAAAGTTTCTGGAAAGAATTTTGATTTTACGTCAAACTTCGGGGCATTTAGTGTACGCTGTGGGCCGGCGTGTTCTTGCCGGTTCTTTGGCCGACCGTGTCGTTTACCTTCAAGGCTTCAACTTTTGGGCTGTGGAAATAAACTTTATACCGTTCGTTTTGAAAGCAGCACCACCAGCAACTCCACTTACGGGTGCAATTAATGTCTTCCATTTCTGCCAGCCGTTTTTCTTCAATGTGTTCAACAAAACAATCGAATGTTTGAAATAAGGTTCCGAGTGAGTTCGAAAGATGAAAATTGATCAGCTCAATCCGAGTGACTAGTGTACGTAAACAGTGAACGAAGAAACATAACGAGAATGAAACATTATTGACCTACAGCGTGTGAGTTGCTCGGAAAACACACGAAAAACATAAACTAGAAAGTCCTCAGTGAGTCCATCGGACGGCACTAGTACGGGCGTGGAAAAGCAAACCGATTAAAGGCAACCCGGGAAAGTGCGCCTGACCGCGTACGGCAAAGGACAGCAAATTGGCTCCGGCCGGTTTTCAGCGGCTTTCCCATCACCCGTACGACCATCAACAGCAGCAGCAGCAGCAGCAGCAACAGCGCCAGCAGCAACACCAATTTGATAATATGACTGCCAATTTGAAGGTGCATTTAACTGTAATTATATTTAATTTGTTGGCATAAATAGTTAATTGAAGGCTCGGGTCGGTGGTAGGTTGGTCACCACCTGGCCGGCCGGCCGGTGGGTGGTTTATGTTTAAAACATACTGAGCAAGGAGGTGCAGCCAGTGAGCGCTGGTTCACCGCACATGCACGCACACCTGATTTTAATTCGCTTTTTCCCGTGGTTAGTTTACGTTTTCGAGGTCGCTTCCAGTCGTTTGGGTGGTTTGGGTGGATTATGTTGTTTATGCGGTACGGGTAATCTATCACCCGGTCATCCACGTAATTGTCGGCGGATCGGCGGATCGGTCTAATCCCTCCTCACGCTTTCGATGTCACGTAAAGTTTGTTATGGCGAAGCCAACGATTTCCGCTCAAAACACTGCGCTAAGCTCATTACTAACACTCTGTTTTGGTTCTGTTTCTCCTTCGAACAGGGGCCGCCACCCCAGGGGCGACAGTTTACGATAGCGGAAACCCTGGAACGGATTAAGGAGGAGTTCAACTTCCTGCAGGCACAATATCATTCGTAAGTACACTTGCGTGTTTTTGACCCCCTTAAGCGGCGTTCGAGATTACCAGCCGTGGTTATGCTCCGTAGCTTCGCGTTAATTTATTCCCAAAATCAATAACCCATACACCGATTGCGCGGGCACCCGCGCGTGTGCGACGAGTGCGAAACACTTAATGCGACTACCCGACGCCGCAGGACATGATCAAATGATTAGCAGCTGATTATGATGTTAAATTCAGAAGCCACGCCGCCTGCGGGCGCGTCCCCAGAAGGATAGGCTCCCTCTTATGCTGTGCGTGCATCTTCACAGCCACACGGTCGGTGGCGGCAACCAAGCGGCGGTTGTGATGCCACCGCGTGTTGTGGGTCGAATCGAACTCGACAGCATGATCATTAATTTAATTGTTATTATGCTCACGTGCACCACTCGGTTGCGATGCTCGGCCGCTTCGTCGCCGTACGGTGTGGGGATTTTGATAGAGGCGTGAATTTAATTTCGCCCCGACGACCACGGCCCGTAGGGGCGCGAAAATGAAGGCTCCCGAGGAGCGTGGAAATTGAAATTGATAGCATCTTGCCTGCCTTGTGCTGACTGTGCGCGACAAGGAGCACGGGGACGACGGTGAAGGATAATCATTCCTCAGCATACCACCACCCCCGGGCGGCCCTTAATGTCCTTTTGCTATCAAATAACGCTAATGGATGGAGCCAGCCAGCCGCGGCCGGACGGCCGGCTTCCGATGCAAATCTGAGGATTATTACAAACCAAACATCCCATCGGCTCTGTCCCCCGGGGCGATGCTGGGCTTCGGTGGACAACTGGATTCCGAGGCGTGGCCGAGAGGATTGAATTGAGTGATTGCGGATAAACATCCTTAATCGCATTGATTAGCTGGTTAATAATGAAAGAGAAAGCTGCAGGATTCCGGTCGGGCGCCCTTTGCATAAACGAAGCATTATGGGGGTGCGATGTTTGATGTTTGCTGCGCGAAACAATAGCAGTTTTTTAACCTATTTCCCATCGCCCAAATGAATGGTTTTACTTCCTTCTGGGCACAAAACCAATAACGACCCCGACACTGGACCTTTAATACGGATCACTTTCAACGCGTCAGCCCCATCCCGAGGCCTCCGATGAGCGTCGTTCTCACGTTTCACCTTTCATTATGCTTTTCCACGCATCACATTCCCTAAAAAAATGTGCTACAAACGAACGTCTATTGGAAAGGAAAAAAACACTTAAAAGTAGACCCAAAAGAGAGAGAGCGACACAGCGGGGAACCGGGAATTGGTATGTTCGAATCAGACACAACAACAAATTATTACGGCGCATTGTGCGGCGCGAGAGAGCGGATCCGTTCGTGCGCGTCATGCTTATGGAAAGGGGAATCGAATTGCCGTAAGAGGCGGCGTCGGGTCGGGTTCGGCGGAAGCAGAGCCACCCCGGCCCGGAACCCGGCAATGTAAATGCTTATAATGAGGTGCGTGGCAAACGAAACGAGACTGCTGCTGCTGCTGGCTGGCGGCAAGGACGCGAGGCCGATAAACATCGAAAGCAAAAAGGAGGTCCTCGTGAAGGGCATTTATGTTGCTGGGGAGCGACCGCGTGCGCGCGCGCAGCACCCTTCGCAGAGGCTGTTCGCGCGCTCGATAACATCAGACGCGGTCCTCTCGGGCACATCTGTATGTGGCGGTATTGGGAAACGTGCGCAGCTGCTGCTCCTGCTGCCCCGCCGCACGCGTTGCCGGCGGCTGATGCACCTTTGCGACGTGTGCGTTTGGAAACAATCAGAATATGATCGGTTTTGAATCGCCGAGTGCGGGGCGAACGGAGGTGGAAAAAAGTAACCCGGACTTTGTGTCGCGATCTGGTCCCTTCCATTTGTCAACATTCGAGGCTCTCGAAATTTTGCATTAATATATTCAACGTTGTGTCATCAATGTTTTGTTGCTCAATCGGTAACTGTGAGTAACGCTTCGCTGAAGTAACGCTCGTATCATAACCATGTGCACAGAAATATGTATTGTTTAGTTCATTATTCAATTTGGTTGTATTTAATCAGTGCCAACATGGTCTGGTTTGTCAACTGAAAGGTTTTCCTTTAAGTCGCTACACTGTGCAAGTCGTATGTTAGTTTTTTTTCACACACAAATAATCTAAGCTTGTGACTTCTTCTGGTTCAGAATTTACCCAATAACAATAGAAGTAGTCATGAAGTGACTCCTTACATTGACTGGTATCAATAACCAATGCATTGTCAAAAGTGTCAACCACATCAACAGGTCTCGTGGCGAAACAATGACATTGAATAGCTGTCAGTTCTATTCCCTCTTCAACATAACATCCTGAATTTCAAAACATGCTCCTCTATTATACTCATGATGCTCTCTAATTGCACAAAGTTATCTTTTTGTATTTGTTCAATAACTGCTCACTCACTAACGGACCATTATTAGCGTTAAGTAACGAATTCCTACTAACAAATAATAATCAATTTTACGTTCGAATGTTTAATTATTTCCATATCAATTCACTCAACACAGCCCAATGCCATTCATTACTTTGAGTACAGAGTTTGTGTCAACAACCTTTCGATCCTTTTCTAAACTTTTCTGTATTTCGTGTTGAAGTTCGAAACTTTAAACCATTGATGCACTACTTCAGTTAAATTACAGGGTACACAGGATTCAGGATAAAATATGGTATGACGTAGTAGCCAAAAAAGGTCGCGCTCATTCTTTCGTCCTTCGACCGACGACATGATCGTCGAAGACACATAATTACTGCCCACAAAGGGATTCGTGGCTGTGCGTGGCTCATCGGGGGGTGAAGCCTAACCAAATCGAAGTTAAGTCCTCCACTACAAAAACGTCGGCTTACTTCCGAACCGAGCGCACGTTATCGTCCAATCATTAGCGTGCCACGGCCGCTACCACCGCCAAGGACGAGACGCGAGGTTAAGCAACGGCAGCAACAAGGACAAGGAATTAAATAACATGCCTAATCTCCTAATTGTACACCTTTGTTAACCGTGCGCGTGTGCGTGCGTCCGGGCCTTTCTTGGCCAAACGTTTTGTTTTCTCTCTCGGTCTATCCCTCCCTCTCTTTCTCTCTGTCTCTCTCGGCCGAATGCCTTTGCGGCGCTGTAGTGGCAACTTCGGGCAACTTGTGTGTCGCACCAGGGACGATATCCGATTTTTCTATTTATATTTCAATTACACCCTTCAATCTGGAGGCCCCGCCGCCAAGCCACGGTGCGTGACGTTCGTCCCCTCCCGTTCCGTGCCGTCCCGTCCGCTCGTACCATAGCGTAAGGACACGACGACACACGGGGGTCCTTTCGAAACGCGCGTGAAGGTAGGTCACCGCGATGGCTGCGCTGCGATGCCGTTCGTGTGGGTTTCGTGACAACGGCGCTAAAATGGTTAGCTTCCTCGGGCTCTCGAGGGCCCCGCACCCTCCTGCCCGGTCCGGACCTTCGGAAGGGCAATTTTCTTTTCGTTTCCATTATGTGCCAACGCTTTGTTTTCCGTCTCGCTCACCCTCGCCAATGCTCCGTTTCGTGGCCCGTTATTGCTTCCGTTTGTTACCATTTCCTGTGCCGTCATTATGGGCACTTTTGTGCATGTGTGTGTCGGGCAGACGGAACTGAATGGTGGTGGTACCGACGGGAGACGGGAGAGCGCAGCTGTGCCGCCCGACCGACCAATCGACCCCTATTAATTCGCGTGTGTGATTTCTACCCTCGTGCCTGCTGCGAACACACATCCCCCTATCGATGTCAGAGGGTTCCCGGGGTTCCCTCTGTGTCGGAGCGGAGCCCCCGGAGATGCCTTCCCTGCCTGGCGTCACCGCATCGAAGTGTCGATTTGCTTTGTTCACAGTTTTCATCCACCTGGGGGTTTCGTCCTCGTCCGGTGGTGGCCGCCCCTCTGAAGCACGCGTTTACGCATTTTTCTTTCTTCCTGTTTTAGTCCTGGAATTGGAATCGGCGGTCCCTTCGCCTCCGTGGCGGCTGGCTCCCTGTGGCTTCGTGTGCAGGAATCAAATATTATTGTTATTTTGGTCCCTTTCGCTTGGTCCATCAATTTGCCGCACATTTTCTCACCGCTCTTCCCCGGGGCCCCGAGGGCCATCGGAGCAGGGTGTGTGCAGGCACGGCTTGGCAATTTGGGTTCGGTTTCCGAGCACTCCGCGCGCGCGTTGACTTTCGGCGAAGTTTGCGAGCTCCGTCCGATTTGTTTGTTTCTTGATCAACTGGCGCGCAGCGCGTGAAGAGGGCCCTTCTTGGTCAGGGATTAACGGCTGGTGGTTGGGCTGTGCATCACCCTTCGGTCAGTTTACGGCGGCGGTCCTTCTGTGGCTGCTAAATCGGGTTAAAAATCGTGTACCGACCGGATACGCATACCATTGCAAATCCGTTTAGCGTTTAAGCATCGTGGGTCTTCCGAAGGAAATTGTTCGGAGTTTTTGTTGAGGGAACTTCCCCACTCTGAACTCGGGCGGCTGCATTCTGGAATCACTTCCGATTCAATTAATTAAGTAAATAATGTTTGTGATGCTCGGCTGCCGGTGGTCCTCATTCGCCGGTGTTCTTGCCACCGGATACTAAACGTATTACAGTACTCCGCTCTACTTGTTGTGTTCCGAGTTTCGACTGAGAAACTTTTGCTCCGATCTCGAGGCTCGCTCCCTCTCGCGCGCATGCTGGCTGGCTGGCTGACTGTGGTGTCAACATAACCTGGGAACTTTATCCATATGGGGGAGGCATTGTGGGCGTACAAATAAAGCCACCGCAATCACAGCCACACTGTCACACGTGTGCAGAGGGTGCTGTGGGCTTCGACTCCCTTAGAAAAATCCACGACAAGAGCCGGGGAGCCGACTGTGTTTCCTAGTAGCTCCGCAAGAGAGCAATAGATGATGATGCAGATCCTATTGCACGATGATGCCACGACCACCACCACGGTAGACAGTCATCATAAGGCTCTCGGAAAATGGATCTCGATCCAATCTTGCGTTTCGATTGTTTTCCTATTCTCGATTTGTGGAGTGCAGCAGCTTAAAGAGTGCCTCTCGGGCCAATCGGTGTGTTGGTTTATGCACAATTTATGTGTATCGTTGAGGACAGTTGATGGGAAAATCCTTTTCCGTACGCAGCCGTGAGTGGAAACGTTTTTATTTATTCATTTATTTCAAGTCAGCGGGTCGAGCGGTCTTGTTGGCACTTACCTACACTGGATAAAAGAAAAACGATGAACGATAAAAAGAGAAGACATAGAACTGGTTAATGGACTGGGTCAAGAGTAGAAGACGATTGACCGTAGTAGACTTTCAACCCAGGCGGAAGACACTTTCATATAGTAACATGGCGTAATTGCAACAATTGTTTTGTTTTGTTTTAAATGTTCAACACAGAGGCTCTAACTCGGTTTCGTCCGTAAACGAACAGATGGGTATGAAAATGTGACCATCGTTTTCACATAATACCGAACGCCGAGTGTCGTTTCAATTAGTGCGTCTCTGGCGACCCAAAATCAGGGTATCATCGCCAACCCTCAGCATAATAAATCAACCCTCTCAGCAAGACGAAATAAAGCAAAACAACATGTAAATCGATACGCGAAGCCAAATTAAGGGGATCGGTTAATGATGAGCAGATTCTATTGCACGGCCCTTCCTAGGAAAAAAGGGGGTGCATTATTTAAAGTGGGTTTAGTACACCACCGTCACCGGCGGGCATTAATCACTGCGCCAGGGATGAATATTAAGTGGAAGTAAACAAGCGAAAGGACGAGTCGAAGTCCTCGATTCTAAGCCCCCTAAGAAACGGAGAGGAACCGATTTGGGAAAGGGACAAATTATCTACCCACCGGGTGGAGTACGTCGTTGGCGTTGTTCTAAAAAAACCTCATTATTACCCTCGGCGTAACATCATTCTACTGGGAGGGCACTTTGGGCAAATGAGCCAACAAAAAATTGAGTTCGTTGTGGAAGAAAAAACAGTATCCAGGACCATCCACGGGACTCTCTAAGGATTGCTTTCGATTCCCCTCTCCGAAGCGATCGCCGGGAAGTGCCGGAGAAAAAAAAAACGAGCAAGAAAAACATTGCGAATCATTTCCGTTCGTTCGCCGCTAATGGATACAAATTAAATCACTTGCCACGGTGGCTGGCTGCTGGCGGGGGCCGGTGGCTAATTCTTCGCTCCTGCTCCGTGTGCCCGACGTGACTACGGAAGAACGCCGGAACGGTCGATTAATATTCATTCGTGTTTCCACCACCGAGAGAGGAGCACAATATAAAACAACCAAACAGTCGACGAGGTCTCTGTTTCCCGCGAAGTTTATCTTGTCTGTGGACAGCAGAAAAACGGAACACCAAAGCAAACATTTTATGCTTGGCTGTGTGGGCAAAGCGCGGGAAGTTCGCCAGCTGAAGTGTGGTGATTGCAGTGTTTGGCTCTTTACGAAACTATCAGCGATTTAAATTGAATTCGCTGGAATCATGTCGGCCGGCTGCCCGGTCACACGTCCGACGACACTAATCTCCTATCCACCCATCACCGAGGTCCCATCAACCGGGGAAACCCGGGCGAAGTAGCATAAGCATCCATTATGCTACTTTATGTATTGCCGCCTGTTACGCGTTTCGCGCTCCCCAACCAGAGAGTGGAGCCAATAACACCGGAAAGAAAGGCCCCGTGTTTGAGGAGAGTGGTACGGCGGCAACACCGCGCAGTAATGGACGGACACCGCCACCACCACCCCAACCGACACTTCAGCCCTCGCCGTGCCTTTTGGGCGCGCTACGTTTTCTGTTAATTTGATTTCGTTCGTCGCTCGGTCGGAGTCGGGAGCCGTTGGTGTTGCCATTTTATGTTACCAAGAAAATCGCTCCACCTTTTTTTTCTGGCTCGGTTTTTCATTCGTCCTCTTTTACTGCTGCTGCTGCTGCCATTGTTGCTGTTGTTGTGCTGTGTGTCTTTAAATATTTTGTAACTCAACTCCCCCGATGCTGGGGCTCGGGACGACGAAGCTTGTCGTGGCAGGAGCATCGAATTTTCTTCTGCCGTCTTCCCGTCGTCGTCGTCGACAATGGGCGACAACAATCCGGCGCGCACTGCACAGCATCCCGGCCAGCGATTTCCTTCGTTTTATCTTTTACTTTCGGTCGCTTCCTCGTCGTCCTCTTCCGCTCACTCCTCCGTGTGGTGTGTTTAGCCGCGCGGTGTATTACGTTTCGTATTGTGGAGCCACCATTTTCCCGGCCGAGCCAGTGAGGCTAGCACACAATTTTCCACGATAATGAAGTGCAGCAGCCGGTGGATCGAGAGGAGAGGTCGTGTGGGGCGCCCACCGTGTTGGGCACCGTAAAACAGTGGAAAGTAACAAACGGTTTCAGTTTTCTGTCCTCGCAGATTTGGGTGCGCTTTTTTGTGTATATATGTCGCGCTTCTTAATCTTCGCCTTTCTTTGGTGGTGATGGTTGTTTGCGCTCAGTGGCAGAGGGTAATTTGTAGGGGCGGTCCTCCAGCCGGAAGATCATCAGCAGTAGCGACAGAACGATGGCTTGTGTCCGGGCGACGGCTGATGAATTTATGTTTCTATGTTTACGGTTTACTTGGTTGGTGTTGTTTCCATTTTATTTTATTTACTTTACATTAATTCTTTTTTTGTTTTTCGTCACATAAATCTGATCGCTAGATGTAGCATAATTTTATAATTTTGTTCACATTTTTTGTAAGACTTTTTCAAACACTAGTCAAAAACGATAAGCTCTTTGTCGTGTAACAGTGAACAATGGACGGAAAACATAAACGATAGTTCGGTTTGGGAATCCTTCCGAGGAACACTCCCCATTAGCAGTCCCAACAGAGGAACAGTTGAATTAAAAATTCAACAGATTTTATTCCGAGCTTCCGCGGGGCTCCTGGTCTCTCCCGAGAAGATCCATCCACGGTTGTTAGTTCGGTTGTTGAAAGCTTGCCAAAAGCAACGTCATCTGCTGACGGACAACGCCGTCGTTACCAGCAGCAACTACACGACGATGGGGATCCCCAACTGACCTCCGATCATCCTTCGCGAGTGTGTACAAAAGACCGGGACTTTATGCAGCGCCAAAATGGCACAAAAACTGCCCGCCCCGAAGGAAGCGGTTTTCTGGGTTTATTCTTTTCCACCAATCGCCGCGTAACCGGTTTCCGGGCGTGTGGTGGCGGTTTCTCGTGCCCTTCTTTTTTTCGCGCCCCCCTCATGCCCCGAGTGGTGAGAAAATGGTGCAAAGCGGAATGTCCATCATCGTGCATGCGTGTATGTGGAAGTTCAAAAAAAAAAATGAACTTTAAAACACAACAAAAAGCCAGTATAGTGCTAAATAGAGCGACAGAGAGAGAGAGAGAGATAGAAAGAGAGTTTAGTTGGGCTTTGTTGCATCAAGGACCTCAATGGCAGAAGCAGTAGAGTAGTGCCATGCCAACGAGGGATGGGTAGCTTTCGGTGATTCGTGTCCTTTGAACCGAATCATGACAAGCGTTACCGGCTAACTATGTTTGCCGGTGCGCCGCTGGCCAAACGCGGTGGGAGGGCGTTTGCGCATACGAACGAACCATGATCCATTCCACCCCACGGGGGTGGTGCGATGAATTTTTTATGCCCTCCGCCTGGCGCGCACTCACAACGCGGCGGCAACTTGCTCCTGACCCGACACCGTTCTTGTTTATGATGTAGAGTTTCTTGTTTTGTGTGACTCGTTTTTTTCTAGGTTCAAACTCCTCTTGTTTTATTACCACAGATTTTCTCCGTCGACGGGCTGGGGCTGGAGCTCGTTTTTCCGGCACCAGTTTTTCTCTTTTGCTTGGTCGTCATCAGCGTGCTCCGCTGCGATTCCCGGGTTCACGGAAGAGTGGTTCCTGGGGCTACCCTGTTTTAGTTGGGACACAGTACAACCCCAGCCCGTTCTATAGGGAGGAAATCTTTTTTCCGTGGCATATTTTTTATGTGCTTTCTCTCTCTGTACATACCGGGGCTTTGAGTTTCGTTGGATGACACACGGGATGCTTTTTTGTGCCCACTACAGGTATGATCCATGATGGTTCCGGGGTTCTGTTTGCCATTCGATTAGACAAACGTGATACCAAAGAAAAGTCAATGGAGTGCGCGCGGAATGCGAAGCAGGGCGGCCAAATTCGTTACGCTAACTACCTTTCACCGGAACGGGCCGGCTACCAGCTGCTGGGCCTCTGAGGTACGAATGAAACATTCATCAACAGCGTTTTGATGCTCTTGTCACTGTTTGTTGGCGTCTGTACGGAAATGAATGGGGCGTGCTCCAACTTTCGCTGCTGGTTGTGGATCCCGTGTCCATCGACGTTGGTTGGTGGGGTGGAATAAATATTTAACCACCAGTTGTGTTCGGTACGCTACGGAAAAGCATTCTTTTTCACCATACTTTAGGCCATCGTTTCAAGCGCGATGGATATCGATGGCGGATCGTTCCAAAATGAGGAAATTGAAATGGTTAGAGTTCGGAACGTGGTCCGCACTCAGAACTAATCCCTGCAAGCTGATACTTACAGTGGCTAGCGCAAGTAACTTACAAGTTTCATGGAAACAATGCATGCGAATCCTAAAATAATATTCTTTCCTTAAACTTACCCTTATCTAGATTCGAAAACGTTTTGTGAATAAGGCCAGATTTGCGTGCATCACATAACGTGCACTGAAGGGGCTTGTGTAGCTGCTTGATTTATTTATTTTTGTGACGGATAGAAGAGGATTTGTGTTTGAGTTGATTACAATACTTTTATCAGTTCGATTAAGTGTTGATCTCTTATTCCCAACAGCTTTAATACGTCGAACGGCGAACACTCCCTTCAATTTAATTGCTCATGATAATTTGAGCGACTTTGACATAACGTTGTCTTAGAACATAACTAGGGTATAACTTTGCTTTAGAACTGTAGCTGGTGGTGTATCAGTTGCCCGATCGACCATGTTCGGTCGACAGTCGGTTCGGTCGGTATAGATTAAGCAACATAGGCCTTTACCTAACCCTTTTAAAACATTAAACTTTTGTGTCATCAGTTCATGGCCAGCGACATAGCCGGGCCAGGTAAAAACCATAATAAGAAAGAACCTATACATCACAGAACCTCAACCCAACATTCATCATCTTAAAAGCGCGATCCTTCCCTAGCCATTGTACATTACCACATCAGTTCCATGTAGTTCAATCGTCCTAGTTTTCAGTAGTAAATTTCTTGTGTTTGTGTAATGTTACTATTAATTTATTTGCTTGCTTATCGTTTCAGATTGAAGCTCGAGTGTGATAAATTGGCGAGCGAAAAAACGGAAATGCAGAGACATTATGTGATGGTAAGTACAGTTTGGAATGTTTTGTGACCGTAATTTCGGAGACGGAGACGGAATTTCGGAGGAATAGAAACGATGAAGAATGACACTTTGTGCCGCATGATGAAATTACAAGCCACCATGCGCCTCCATTACAAAAATTTTAGGAAACATGTTGCAAAGCATATTCAAACATAGTTTGCGCGAACGGATAAGATCACGAAAACCATAATAACATCTAGTTACGATGCAGTCAACACCGAGACACGCCACACATCTTTGCCATGGCCCCGGAGAAGCTACGTTTCCTGGGGTATCATCGTCGATTTTTTGTGCCGCATTGTGCGAGCGCACTGGAAATCGTTGAATGGAATCGATGAGATTGGCTACGGTACGAGCATCGGGCAACATTTCAACGTCGTCGTCGTCGTCGTTGTCGTGAACGACTTTCGCCTGTAGGTGGCCAGGGGTAAACTCAATCAAATTGCAAAACCCGTCCCGAACTCAATTCCTGTTTCGATTTGTCTCCGGTCGGTCTCGCCCCCCGGGGGTGCGCGGGTGAAATAACAATAACTATTGGGAAGATTACCAGGCCCGAGGCGAGCATCACCGCCGATCTTCCCGGTCCCCGGGAGTCGTTCCCCCTTAGGCGAGAGCGCTCTCATTTATCAGGAAAAGCTTCTGCCACTTTTCCCCGCTCAGCAGTGTCCTCTCCGTGCCCTTCTGCTCCTTCGCAGAGCAATCAAAACAACGGGGACAGTGAGCACCAAGCGCCCTTTGCCTCATGCGAAACAATGGAGGGGGCAGATAATTCCTTTCTAACGAGGACAACGGGATGGGACGGACGGAAGGCCGAGGATGCACCATCGCATATCCTTTCGATCCACCATTTGCCATTCCCATTCCGGGTCGGCCACATTTGCGGTGGAGAGGCACACTGAGCGGCTGAGGCGAGGACCCTGGCTCTCATTCCGTAATTGGTATGCCAGTATCTCCTAAGACCAATTTCGTTTTATTATTTTATATTTATTATCAATTAAGAAGCGCATCTTCTCATACTCTGTTGTGTGGGTGTTGGTGGGGGGAAATCGGATTTTCCGTTGGTTCCATTCGGTTGGCCGCCGCACCCTGCAAACATGATGATGCTGCCTGCCAGTCGTCGGTGGAGTGCCTACGAGGAGGAGGTCAAACCGGTGGTGGTGCTGCTGCGAGTCTGTGAAAGGGGATTTAGTTTTATTGCTGCCGTTGAAAGTCCTTCCCTTCCACGAACTGATAAAGTTCTCGGCAAATCGCTTGCGTGTATGAGCTTTTGCCTGACACCAGCCGCAGGAGCTCTGGCTGGTGGTTGGCGTGGTGGTCTTTGAACAAAGCAAGTACTTGGTTGTTCCTTTGGAGACGTGAGACGCAGAACCTAATTTATGTTCCAGTGTGGGCACATGTTTCGATTGCATTTTGTCTTCCAATTACACAGGATTTTACATTCTTTACAAATATCTTTCGCTCCGCATTGTCTTGGTTTTACATACAACTGGGAAAGTTTGGTCCACTTTTGAAGTACATCGAAACATAATGTTTTAATTTATTTCATGTATATTAGAAACACATATTTTTTGAAATATTTACTCTTGAGAACTACAATTCTGATATTCTGTCAGTTTAACTATTGAGGTGAATTTTCTTATTTTCTTTATCGTTCGACGTGACCAAAAGCGGTTCATAGGCCTGAATTCAAACTTTGCATCTGCTTTCCTTCCCCTCATTATTTTATAGCATTCCAGTTCTGTAAAATTAGCCTGACAGCAGCGTTGACAGTCACTGGCCTTACATGTGTTGGCCGGTATACGGAATACCTACATACCTATTTGTGTTTTAATGCTACCTAATCCTGAACTATGTTCGGTTTGAGTGTGAACATGAAAACATTTTGTTTTAATAGTCTTGCTCTCCGGTGCAGGTTATAGGTAGGTTTATGTTGGGAAAAACCCATGCAAGATGATCGTCCAGAGAGTGGTTTGCTGCAAAAGATCAGATTCATCATTTTCCCTCTCTTTAAAATCAACCTCTTTAAGAAGTTCTACAATTGGTCCCTCAATGTGTGTTTACAGAAATGGATAGTTAGATATATGTTATCAAAGTGTAAAAACCAGTCTTCGATCATTTGATTTCACTCAACCCTGCCGATAGCCCACTGCTGCAAACGTGTTTGTAGTTAATGCAATGAAAACAAGCATAATTTTCCAATAGATTCAATATTTAGTGAAATGTCTGCCATCTCCTATCAATTTGGTGTCTCAAGATTTATGTCTTGCCATAAAGAGCTATGAAGGAAACGAAATGTGACACAACCACGCCGTACTCTTTATTTTCCGTAATTTTCGGCATCACAGATCGGACACGGCCACACAAAGTAACGATTTATGGTAGCAATGCCACGTGCGGTGTCGGTACACTTTTTGTTCGCCGTCGAAGGCCGAGTGAGTTTCGGGACAACTCTTTAGTGGCAAACGAAGCGCGGGGAGCATAACTGCGAACCAATAACGGGGGCCACCCTTTAGAGAGCAGAGACCACACTGCCATCGGCGGCGAGGTCGAGAACTTTCTACATAATCATAATCATAAATTTGTTGCACTTAGCACGAGCCACGACGGTTAGAGAGAGAGACCGAGAGAGAGAGCGAGAGAGAGAGCGAGAGAGAGAGCGAGAGAGAGAGTCGGTGGGAAGCCAGGATTGAAAGTTAAGCCCGTAAGCGGTTCAGCTACATATCATATCGTCGTCGGCCTCGGGCACACATACACCCAGCGCTGCACACGCACACACCGACGGGCAGCAGCAGTTTATGAGCTTTTGTGTGCTCCAGAGCGTGCACCGGGCGCGTTTAGGGAAAAGTTTGGCCGTTTGCAGAGCGCGGTGGTTTGGTTTTCCGGTTAGCTGCTGGGCTGGACTGAAGACTGAAAATTGATGGTTTCAGTGGAACGGAAAACGAGCCCGCGTTTGGTGGTAGCGGTGCCCCCCGCAGGCCGGATTCTGCGGTTAACTTATGAAATACTTATCGCTCCGGCGATAAATTTATGCTCCCGTCTGGTCAGCGCGATCTGGCCTGGTGTAATACTTTCGACCGAATGGCCAATAACTCATCGAAGGAAGTGCTGCACCTCACAGCTCGATAATTTCACATTCAATAGCGTGTTGTTACCTTATTCGTTAGAAGCACGATGAACCCGATGTGTTTTTGTAACTAAGATGAAATGATTGAATTTCGGCCCCCACGAGGTAATGACGAACCTTGCTGAGGCAGCCACGTATCTTACCAATGCACCCAGTATGTCCAAACATAACCTTGTTTATCATTTTATCAAAGCTTCCTCTTTTGGGGTCCATGTTTAAGCCACAGGTTGAGGCTATCAAACCACAACCGACCGATACACTCAATTAGAGGGCACTCAATCAGGGCACAGCAAACATAAAAATCAAACCAAAAGCGTCTGCCACGGGGAGGAATTAAGCAAAGGACTTGAACGTAACCATCGAAGATCCCAAGCGGTCCAGCAAAACCCGCAAAGCGGCAACCCTGCTGCAGGATTATCGAAACTATTATTTTAATATGCAAATTTTGTAAATACAATTTCGCTTTGTGCCCCCACCGTGTTCGATCATCCGTGGCCTCGGACAGGATTTTCCCCCGCACGGTACGCCGTTGTCCGATGATGTTCACACGCATACCTGCCATTCGCACATGAGTCGTTCCTTTTGCCGGCAATGCCGATGTTGCGACGCCCGTTACACCGAACCGGATGTTCGGGAAACTAATAGTGGTCGCCTGCTGCTGCAAGGACTGAAACGTGTACATAGAGGGCCACCGCGGAATAGTTAGCATTCCCCCCCGGGACACTCCGACCCAGCGACCCAGTCCTCGTTATTCTTTCCGCTCGGTGGTGGTGGCCGCGATAGGCGTGGTACTCTTCGGTACTTCGCGTCGAGCGGGCGTCCGTTTTTTTCATGTGGCCACCACACCGAGGCTTGCCCGCTCCCATGTGCCTGTAACGTCGAATGCTGTGGCGGTTGTTGCTAAAAGCACCAGGGGTTCAACCGTCCTGTGGCTGTGGCCAACCCGCCGCCGTCGGAAGCTGTGATCCACCCGTGGGAAGAAGCACATAAATTTATGAAACCACCACCCACAGCGAACATTCCTGTGAAGGGCGGCATTCTCGGGGTCCCCATGGCAATCGGGCGCGAGCGAGCGAGCGAGCGAGAGAGAGAGCGACAGCCATCCATCCATGCAGCGAGTGCAACGTCCGGAAAACATTGTGTTGCACATCGGTTTCTGCACTTTTTTACTGCGCGGCCACGGCACCAGGCGGTTGTACATCCATCGTCCGGCGAGTAAACACCCAGTGAAAGAGAGAGAGAGAGAGCCGGGTTGCTGATGATCATCGTCAGCCAACCAGCTTAGAATGGGGGTAGTTGATGACGACGGCGCGATGGTTGCGAACACTGATACTCGGCGCCCTCGGCGGCGGTTGTCTTGGGTCTCGTTTCGGGCTCGGAACCCATCCCAACTTGTATATTGCGTTCCCAGCCACCCAGCCAGCCTGGTAGATGCATGGAAAAATGCATCATCCAAGGCAGGCGGGAGGGCTGCACATAGGACTTCGCGAAGGTGCTGCGCCCCGCTCGGCATGATCGGCCTCCGGTGAGGCCAAAAGCCAGAGGAGACATCCTTTCACACATCGTACGCGACGGCTGTGCATGATGTGGCATATGGAGTCATGGCAGATGACTGCTGCTGCACCATGACGATGATGTTGCTCTATGTTGCACTTTATTCGATCTATCAACGAACGGCTCCCGACGGATCCGAAATCCTGTGCCCCGGATATCTTCCCCGGGAGTGGGGTGCGCCATGCTGTGTGGTTTTTGGGGGTGGCTGGTGGCAAGACTAGAGCCAGCGAGTAACACTGTGAACGCCCATCTGACCTCCTGGCCGGGCAGCCGTGAGTGTGTAGCTCGAGCGAGTCAAGCCACAACAACAACCACACGGCGGGGTGGCGTCGCCACCGCCGGTGGAGTTTTTACCCGCACTTAATACCGCTTAGCCCTCGGCAGCCGCCGCCAGCAGCCTGCGTCAGGGTTGTTCGGGCTGTGTTCCGGTATATTAATGCATTTTCGGATGCATTCCTGGGGTGTGTCCTGGGCCCCGAGTCTTTACGGTTTACATTGCATCGTCCTCCGCCGAGAACCACATCCTCTCGATGTTTCAAAGCAGCAGAGTGGAGCCGGGTCGACAACGGCAACTTGCACAATGTTGTGGTCTGGACTTCGCTTGAGGTAGTCAACCAACCTGCACGACCTGCGGCGGAGAGGCTAGTTCCCTTGTAGCAGTTTTACACACCTTCACAAGAAATTAGTTTTCCAAGGTGTAGGGCCAGGGAAGACACGGGAGACGTAACAGCTGCTAGTCCGTCGTTGGTGCCGGCCTGTGGCAATTTGCGGCTAGCCAAGCAGCTATCGGCTGTGGAAAGGACGCCCAGCCCAAGCAGCCGGCCGATAGATTCTTTCTGCTCTTCTCGAAGTCCAAACCTTAGTCGAAAACCACTTCATAGACAACATCGCCGGGGTCTGATAAGTGGGTTAGAGTGCCGGGCATCATATCGTGCCACTTCCGGTGTGTTGTAGTTCGGCCACATGGCCAGATGCGCGCCGCCATCGCCCATCTGTCGCTTCAATCGGCTTCCGGTTGGCTTCCGCAGGATTGGGGGCCGTGTGAGTTTGAGGCGATGTAAGCCCCAGCGGTGGTTCTGTTTCATCCATTCGGTTTTGCCCTTCACTTCCCTCCTGGCCTGCACGCCTCCTTCACACCCGGGGCGGGTGGGCACCCCCCCCCACAGATAGTCATTGAAAATTGAAAGGATTTACGGAGCAGCAGTTGCGCCGGTTGTGTGGGGTTGATGAGCTGAGAACGGGGCCCCGATGGGACACTGGTAGAGCAGGGAGGCCAGCCACAGAATGTGTTGTCTAATTGTTTGAACCTACTAGCTCCCCGTTACGGGCGGAACGGAGTGGGGGTTACGGCTCCGAGGCGGCCCCACAAAGCATTGGCAAGGGAGAGAGTCCTTTGCCCGATGCGAGTTTATTTATGACTCGTTTCAATCGTTGTGTGCATAGTTGAACGAACGTGATTTGTTTATCGGGCACGTATCCTATTATTTATTTGTATGTGTATGTGTGCGTAGGATTGGGGCCTTAAGGACCACCATTGAAAAAGGATTGTTGTGTGCCTTGGTCAGGGGGCCCCGTCTACGGCCGGTGTAATGCTTTGCGAGCCTTTTTATTGGAATGTGATCCCCGTTTCAAGTGGGATGTTCCGAATGTGGGACAATAATCCAATAATTTTGCCCAAGCCAATGGAGTGCTGCTTGTGATACGGAAACCCGGGATTTCGCTCGTTGATAGCCATATTTTGAAGAATCAAATGAACTCAAGATTTATTGTTTATTACTATTACAGAACGGGAAGAATCGTAATAATCGTATCGTAATTGATCGCCACTGGTTATCAATGGATGTTTATGAAAAGTAACGGGGGTCTGGAGATGCCATGACTGTCGTGAAACCTCTCTAGCTGGAACCTTATGAAACCTCACCACTCTGCACATCGGTCTATGGTCCGCTTCGGTCTATTTCGAATTGGCACAGAATTCCTTCGATCGTTCCACAGTTAATTCGAAGTCGCCTAGTTCGGGTGGGTTGTCGATTGTCTAAATTCGTAGCAGAAAGCGTACTGATCCTGATTGAGCGAAATGTGAGATTTTCCATCGAGTATGTTAGGTCTCAGGAAATATTATATTTTTTAAAGAATTCTACAAAATATTGTACAAATCATAGTTGTTTAAGGTGTACCTTCAAAAAAAAAATGTCAACCTACAAACCAACACACAAATCGTACCATTGCCATCCGCAGTTAACACCGTCAAAAACCCTGAACTCGCTTCGTCCTAACTCGGAGATGGCTCTATCAACGCAACTCTCCGTCCACTGCGCCCCTTTAGCATACAGCCCAGCCTCTCAGTATTCCGGCGCCCATAATGATTCATCTGAAGGGTCTGAGGCTCGGCAATGCCATTGGCACCAACACACAACGGCCGTCAGTCTCCACAAAAGTGCAAAGCATAACTGTCGCGCATGCAAATTGGCGTAAAAAGCGGTGCGGTGGTTGCGATGAATACACAGTGTGGTGGGGAGAAGCATAAAACTTCATAGCAACGGCCAACGGCGGCATTCCGATGTAGAGAGTCACAGAGACGTGCAGAGGGCGCCCATTTCCTTCTCGACATGCTTTGACACTGCAATAATTTTATTCTTTATGCAAATTTAACCATAACGTCTTGCGCTCTCTCTGCTTACACTGCAGCCAGGGCTATCGTCATCATCACCATCATCGTCAGGGCATCATGCAGGGGATGATGCGAGAGAGTAGTGCGGTGCGCGCGGGCTTAAGGGATCATTACGTACCGGGACCCCGCCCCACAAGTAGTCAGCATTTATTTTCCAAACTAACATGAACGCCATGGTCGGTCGGACCTTTAGTTTCCGGGAGGTGGTTTGACACTGGACATGAATTTCAATTAATGTTTTTTATTTGTAAGAGTGTGAGCTTCGAACATAGTTACCCGCCGTTGGCCCATATAGGAATGGCGTAATTAATCAATTATTTTTATTGATAAAACCTTTCCAGTTTTTTCGTGCGCCTAAAATTATGCAAAAGGTTTACCCATTTCTTTCTATCGTCCCTGACGGTGCTGTGTGTGTCTGGAAATGAATCATGTCGCAAACGGTGACTGCTTGAGGGGGCAGTACTTGCTTCCCGCAAGCACTTCATTGGTGGGCTCTGTTTCATAAACTCCCTTTCAGTCGTTCCGGTGTGCCAGTCGGCTGCTGTTGAGGACGAGTTTGTTGTTAATTATTTTGCTGTTAAATCTCCCCGTCTACACGCGCAGCACCGGCCCCGGCCTCGTAAAACCCGGTTCCGGCCCCGATAAGAGCGCGCTCAAATTAATGCCTTCCATAAAGATGTGACGGCGGACACCGCGTCCCGGATGTTTCGCCGGCGGCACGATGGAGGCGCCTGGTGGCCCACACGCCACGCCACTCCACAAACGTTTCCGGAAAATGGGTGGTTGGCTTTTTCGCCAACGGTCTTGTCAGTCTTGTCAGAATCTATTTTCCTTATGGTGCGCCATTGTAAGCGAAACGGGAAGAAAGCGGGGCCAGCCGGCCGGCCGGCCGGGGGTCCTCTTGTTGTGTGCGCGTTGATGAGGAGCGCCGCGTACATTGCGGTTTTTGTACGCCAGAAGTTGAAGTTGATGGCGGAGAGGACTTTGTTTTCCAGTTTGTCGGCCCCATGAATAGGACGACCCTTTTTTTCGTTTTTAGGGATCTGCATTAAGCAGGGCGATGGGCCCCCGGTGGTGTGCGTCAGCCGGCATGTGTTGTGCGCTCGGCATGGTAATATTCGCATTGGTTCGGTGTTGGGTTGATGAAAAATGAGCAGTGGACATGAAGATGTTAATGTTATCGCTTTGCGTGCGGAGCGGGCGTACGGGGAATTGTTCCCCGTGGCCGGTGCTGGCGCTGGGTGCGGTCTCTGGGCCGGGGCCCCGTAGTGCTGAGCGCTCCGGTTCCATGTGCTAACACAGACAAATTGCACTATTACAGCTACAACGGGTCACACCGATACGTGACCGGCGTGGCCCGGAGTGGGCCGGCCGGCGATACTTATCTATTCTATAAAAAAATTTACGACCGTTCGGTGTCATGTTTCCCAACACTTGGCTGCGCGCTGCCGGGCGACCGACCACCATCATCGGCATCATCATCGGGCTTACCAGTGAGCGGGTCAAGTGTGCTATGGCGAGGCTTGTGATTACTATGGTTACTATGCCACAGCCGTTAAACAACAATTGCGCGATCGAACCATCGTCGTCAATGTTGCCCGAGGCAGAGTTTCTAATAAAGTTTATTAAATCCTAAATATGGTACTCGGAATACACTGAACCCTGAATTGTGGCAATTGAGGTTTACTGTTTTGATTATTTTGTGATGATAAATGATCGTTTTATTAACGTGCATTAATAAATAGCTCACTTCTTCTGGAACTGGAGTTGTTTATTGGTTGTGGAAGTTTGAATTGTCCGCTCCATGTTTTTAGTGGGGTTTCCTACATTCCTTCTATTTGATATACTCTTCGTTTATTTCATTTGACTTATAATGTTACAAATATATTAGTGTACGAAATCCGTTAGTTTTTCAAGTATACCATTTGCTTGTGAAAGTTGATGGTTTACTGTTAACAATTTTACATTGTGTTAAAGCCATAAGACGGATCGGAATAGGCCCCGAAGATACGGTTAAAGCATGTTGCAGTTCAATACACCATTGTTGTTACATGCTACAAATGGGCCATTCTGATGTCATTCGTCGTTAGCACTTCGTTTGTGGGACATGAAATATTCAAATCATTTGACCATTCTAATGTATCATTCTAAAATCATTCTGATGTATGCCTCTTAGCGGTAGATAACTGATCCAACAATACCACAGTTTGGCAATGTCTTTGCTGATGAATGCCGATTTCGGTGGTCCAGATATTTCTAAAAATTGGGAGCACTGCTCAAAACATTTTTTGTGCATTAGCATCCAGCTAAAGCGGCTTTCCATCTGTGTCGGATCGAGAATAACAAACAATAATGGCTGAAGTGCAACAGCATCCTTTTTTTCCGTCGCCTCCCATCGAACGGCGGTCATACAGTTTTTCACGTCAGAAGGAATGTGTTGGAATATTTATTATTTTTGCTTGACCCAGCTGTGCTCCAACGGTCGAGTCAGACTGCCAAGAGCGCGCGTGTCGTACACCGACGTTTCCGCGATGTTTGTAGATTCCGATTGCAGTTGGCCATCTGCAACGCCATCGATATTTTGCATCTCCAACGGCCACCCCGTTCGGTCGGCCGACCAATCGCTGCCATCCACTGCGTAATACTGTCAACCATAGCGCTGGGCTCCGCCCGTCGTGATGCTTATATGCATCTTGGTTGCAGTCCTATCGGCCGGTCCCTATCTGCGGTCGAGCCGCTGGTCCGGAAACCCTGGAGGAGCCCTGGGTTATGTACTAACTAGTCTAGGTCTCTCTGCACCGAACGGGGTGGCTCTCAATTCCGCTGGGTGGAGGCTTTCCATCATTCCAACGAGCGCACCCAACCCACCGGGTCACCTAGCGAAAGGCCTAGGACGACGACTCCCGGCCTTCGATGCCGGCCGAAGGCTCTCGGGTGCGCGCACACCGAACGATAATGACTCGGCGCGCGGCGTGATGGTTGGGCCCTGGCTCGGGGTCGACGCAACGACACAACCGTCAGGTGTCGCTGGACACAACGGATACGGTTGACCACACCGCCAGCGCCTTCGGCCTTCTCCCTGCCCGCCAAAAACCAATATCATCTTTCTACTTCAGACGCAAAAAACCTCACTGCCAGGGTTTGGGGTGCAACGGGCGGGGAGGACCCGGTTCGGTCGTCCGATCACGGAGGGTCGTCGACGGTTGGATTGGGAATGGTAAATGAAATGAAAATTTGGTATCTCGCCCGCTGGACCCCGCTTTTTGCGCGCTGCAAGAAGTTTTTCTGTCCCCGAAGCTCTGCGTTTGGTGCGTTTGTTGACACTGCGCTGCCGAAGGACCGTCGTTCCCCCTCTCTGTGCGTATGCCATTTGCATTGGAAATTCGTGCCATCACGCGCGCCCGGCGCCATCCCTTTTCGGTCGCGACGATGACGATGATCGGCCGTGGACGGTGCATTTCGATTGGGTTCGTTAGGCTGGAAGGACTCCGGTCCGCGCTCTGCCTTTCTGCCTCCCGTCAGAACGGGCTGGGTTGATGAGGTCCTGGGAAAACATTTCCTCATCGCTGCTGCTGCTGCTGCTGCTGCTGGGGGTCGTTGGTGGTCTCGCCTCTGCGCTGCGGTGTCCTGTGAAAAACGGACGACGGCTCCGGTCGGCCACCGCGTGTTTGCGCCGCGGACGGCCCGGGCGGCTTTCGCGAGAGCCCAACTCGCGAGAAGGCACCGGAAACGTAATATACGCATGGCTGGCTAGAGTGCCACCCTTTGTGCAGCTTCCCCGAGATGGTCGCGAGCCCACGGAGAGGCGTTCGGTTGTCGAAACGCGGCCGGGCTTAGGGTGAGTTTTAGATCCCAACGACGACGACGACGACGACGACGGACGACGGAAGGCGTCGGGGGTGGTGCTACTGATGGTGGCGGCTGATGTCCTCTCTCCGAAGGGTACGAGCCCAAATCAACATCGACCCTCACGATTCCAGCCGTCGCCAGCATAACAACGTCATTGCTGCTGCCGCTGCGTATTTATACAATATTAATTATAAATTTATCAACACAACCCGATCGCCGAACCGGTGAGGAGGCGGCAGACCGAGGGCGCCACTCCTGATCCTTCGCCTCCGTCCGTCTGACCGTCCTTTGGGCAGGGATATTTACGGAAGAAAGTTTTCGGTTATTAAATCAACTTAACGAGCCGCTGTTTCGGAACCAGGAACCGTGTTTAAAAATTCATCATTCACCATCATTTAATGAGAAGCTGTTAATGATGAACTTGAAGAATATTGTGTCACTAGTCATTTATTAGTGGCCATTGGTTTACTTTGCCAATTCATTTGAGTAACTGACATTTTCTAGTAAAATTAAAGCCCAATTCTTATTCTTGTTTCTTTGCTATTTAAACTTTTTTGCATTGAGGCCTTAAGCATACTTCGTTACATTGTTACATTATTTAACCGAGGCTCAAAACTGAGGTCCAATTGATCCTGTACTACTTCTACAGCTGCTTTATATCTTAGTAATGGGGGTAGCTATGTCCATTTAAAAATACGTCCCGGTCCATTTGTTAAGACTAAAATAAGCCATATCCGTTGGAAATGTAGTCCGGACATGGTTCCAGCTCGAGGTTCAAGTAAATCCAATGATATGGCATATCAACTCTATCTAGCCGTTAGCCAGGTGTTTCGTTAACATTCGATACTCGGAAAATTCGCATCGAAATCACCACTGAAAATCACTGAACCATCACCAGCGTCGACCTCTGCCACGCGCCATCGGCTTCGAATCTGGTCAAACTTACTCCGGCAAAACTTCCCTCCCGGCCGCACATCCCGTCGTTTGGCGTTACCGGCACACAAACACACAAACAGTGTTAGGCCATCGTGTTTCGGTGGCATGAATTGAAAATATGAAAATTCCCAAACTGTATGCTACAGTTTCCCGTAGGGGCGCGCGCTATCCGGATGTTGTTGGTTTGGCAGGAGGACAATTTGCCGGCACCGATTTCCGCGCACTTGAAACGGTAATACCCGATCCGCCGCGGCACTGATGAGCTTGTGGGGCAACAAGAACGAGGCACATCAACATAATCATTGCGCTGTGGAGAGCGAAAGAGAGAGAGAGAGCGTTGAGATAGCGCTGGGCGCCCGCCTCCGGGTGGTTCATCACGAGCTGCGGCAGACGACCAGCTGCGTAAATAGCGTCGAGGTCACAGCGCGCGCAACGATCGAACTCCCCAAACGACGAGGACTCGTCAAGGAAAAGGCCGGCCGCGTGGTTGCTGCTGCACCGCCGCGCTCTGTACGATCAAATCCAATCAAATTCACATTTGGATAAATAATTTCCAACATTATTTATTGAAGCTTCGCTTCTTTTTCTCCCTTGGATTGGGTTTTGTGCCAGGCGCACTGCGTCAGGCGTCGCCGGGAAACCCGAATTTCCCGAGCCGTGTCCCGCACGGTACACTTGAGCGAGCATCCGAATCAACAGCCCGCCGCCTTCGGAGCCTGCGTCGCTAATGCAAATATCTGTCGGTAGGAGGTCGGTGGTGAAGGCCATGTTTATGGTCCTTGGTGCTCCCGAAACGCCATCTTTCTCCCATTAACACACACAGGTGCCGCTGCTGCTGCGGAGGTCCTTTCGGCTGTACCACACCTTCACGCACACGAAATCGGTTTCAATTGGTGCCTCCTTACTGCCCCCCCGATTTCCCGTTGGGATCGGTCCAAAATGTGGCGTAGCACCGCTGCCGCCCAACACGTGAACACCGAGCCACGGCCCAGGACATAGAAATCGATGCGAAGTGATTGTGAAATTATTATCATCGTTCGACTGATCCCCTGCTGCTAGCCCCGTAATACCCGACCCCGGGCCGGGGTGGTGTTTATTCTCGATTTGCATTTCCAACGTCCAGCGGCGGCGCTGGCCCTGGGAAGTTCTTTGACGGAACGCGACCGACTGGGAGCGGCAGCAGTGGCATGTTATAAATAAAATATTTGGAAAATTAAATGCAATTTTCACTCGGGCGGGCACCACCTTTGGCCGAGCGAACGGTGCTACCGGTGACCCGGTAGATCGGCACCGGCTACGCACACGGTGCCGATGATGCTCCTGGAAGCCGATGCGCACATCCGGTTGCGGCGGTTCCATTGCGGGGCCCATGCCGGCCGATCCGAGCTGCGCTTCAATCATCTCCAGGGACAAGGTGCGCGCTCGCTCAGTAACGATGCAATTAGATGTGCAGTCCATTCCGAAGCTCTGGTTCCCGCTACTGGTCCACACCTCCGGTCCGACGGGCCATGGTAAAAATACCGGTCATTAGCCGTTCTTATGTCCGGCACCGGTGGCGTGCGCTGGTGAGTGTTTGGGCTGTATTTAATTGTATGCCTCCTGCTGCACTACGGCCGGACGATCGATCGTGGGGTATGTCTAATGAATGACTAATAGAGAAGGATATGGACAGTGGCCCAGGCCAGGCTAGTCAACGTGGTGTTGCCGTGCCACGTATCGATCGATATTGATGATTCGTAGGCACACGGCAATGCATAATAGAGATTAGTTGTCAGGGTGGAATTCTATTTATTTCTCGATTCCAAAACATTGACGATGGGCACTTACCTTTCCTTTTAAATCAGTTTTGAAACTACGTACAAAATTCTTCGTTTCCCACCGTTTCTATCGACTTCAAAATTGATGTTAGATATAGGATACGTCATTTCAAGTACTTTGCATCTCCATCGCCAACTACGACAATTCTTCATACATCAAGCAGCATACATTCAAAATGTCCATGATTCCTTTAGGCGATCCACATCATGGACCTAATTTTTTCTTCGTTCCTTAACGCCTTTGAGACGTTTCGTTTTTGAATGATTTTTGCCCACTGCCCCATGAACTCGGCGGTCGTGCAGCGTATATGTCTCGCCAGGCTCAGATGGTCTAGTCATGTTGTGAGCCCACCATTTTAACAGCCTCCATCCATCCAGCCAACAGCAACAACAATATGGCCAATAATTAAATGTTAAATTTTTTATGGCAATTTTAAATGCTTAATGTTTAATTTAACATTCGCTAATGGATGCTTTTTCTTCTCTTTTTACAGTATTACGAAATGTCCTACGGATTGAACGTGGAAATGCACAAACAAGTAAGTCCAACTTTGAATACCTTCCAACACTAGTTTCAATCAATGATTGTCGATCATCATTATCGGAGGATTCGAGGATTGCTTCCGACAACTGGAGGTTAACTGTTCGATGGCAAAGGCCCCATCATCTTTCGATACTTCGATCGAGATGAAGACTGAGGAAACGATGAGTTGGTTGACGAATCGATGTAATTAAATTAAAATAACACTCGTAACAACTGGTGAGACGCGCGCTGGCAAGGATGCGGTTCCGCGGTGACATTTCACTGGCAGCACCATGGCAAACCGGAAGCACAAACACGCGCACACAAGGAGGAGAGAGCAAAAGTCAAGCCTCGACGACCGATGCTGGGTGTCTGTTTCAATCTACCGAGCCCTAAATTGGCCTCCTCCCTGTCCCTGCCTTTCGCCCCACGTCCGGTCGGAGGTGGAGTGGCAAGCTCACATTTTAATGCGCCGTGCATATTCCGTACGTGACGACTTCATGACGACTTTCGCCAGGACGAACAACACCGACGCAGTGTCTTCTTTCGGCGGCTGCGGCGTCGGCGTCGACGTCAGCCTCGTCAGTCATGACATTTATGGTCTCGAGGGACCCCACCACCACCGCTCTGGTGTGTCTTCTGGTGTGCTTCCATTTTGATTTACATCGCCCTGGCCGACGTTGCACGGCCGGCAAGTTTTACGACCCTCTACCCGGCCGACCTCGTCGTGAGAGGTGGCTCCCGCCATCATCACCATCATGTTTGCTTAATTACGCTCGTTTTGCCTTTCTCCGCTGCCGCCCCGTGTAGTGATGGGACTGGGGTTTCACGGACTTCGGGGCCCCAAGTCCTTCAATTACTTCTCGCCGCCGGGCCAATCAATACTCGGGGACCGCGGGGCACCAACAAATCACTTGTCGCCGCCACCGCCTTACTGTGTTTGTTTCCGTTGTTTTCCTTCTGGTCTGGTTTTTTTGCGTTTCTGAAGGGATCCAGATCCCATTTTCTCCGCCCTTGTGATTTTTTGGAGCTCATTTCCACTGCAAAACGGTTGAACGTGGCAATAATATGGGCAGCTCCACAACCGGTTCAGAACCGATTCAAATTGAAATCGGTTCGATAACCTATTCGAGTTAATGAACCAGTTCGATAACCGATTCGAGCATCGGGTATCCTGATCGACCGATCGGTTCCGAACCGGTTTGGAATCGAATCGGTTCGGAACCGAGCCGGTAGTAGACCAAATGACAACATTCAACAGGGCTTCCTGTAGTTGGCACTTGCTGTCAAAATTGCTTTGCTTAAACCGGCGACCAGCGGCGAAGATATGTTTGTTAAACAAAGACAGAAATGTGCCAATCAGCAGAAGCAGGGGACAAACAGACGTACCAACACGAACACACAGCAACATAGCGGGCCGAGGGGCGCTGTGGGCCGAGGGGGCTATGATGGACAGATTTCCACGTGCCGTCTCGTGGAATGGGCTCTGGCCCCCACTCAACACTCGACTAACTCGATTATAATTCTCTTAGTATTCTCGTTTTCACTCGGAACCGACCGAAACATGCTTCCGACATAAAACGATGCTACTGGGCGCGGGGCGGTGTGTGGTGGGATGGGTGGCATTCAGTTCGCTTTTCGGTCCCATTTCCCGGATTGCGCGCCCAAGGAAGCGACCGGAAACTGGTGCTTGATTTCATTGCGCGCCCTGCCCTGGCGTCTTCCGTCCCAGAACGCCAACACCATCAGCCCAGCGAGGAAGGAGATGTTTATGTTGCTATTCCGCGCTGCTCCGGAGCACAAAGAAAATAATGTTCCCAACCCAACCCAAGTCCCGTGGCTGGCGCCGTCTGAGGCGGGTTGAGGGAGTTCTCGAACAAACGAGGACAGCCGCATCTTCCGAGTCCGAGGGCTTTCGAGGGTGTGCTCTCTCTCACTCTCTATCTGTCCGTGTCTGTCGCTCGGGGAGAAGTTGTAAACTGGAATAATAATCAACTCAAGGAAGTCGTCAACCACCGTCAACGCTCGGCTCGGCTCCGTGTGAGGGGTGGTGCCCCCATCCTGTTGTCCCCAGCAGGACGCGGGACTGTCTTCTCGGAAGGCAAGGCTGCCATGCTGTGAATGCTTTCCACGTGTGTGCCTCCAGACGCGCGCCCGACCAGAGAGCGGGTCGGGCGCACGGACATTATACGGCAAATATTTCGAGACGGTAATTCGGAAAAAGTTTTTTCTTATATAGTCATCTCCACCCGCCCGCTCTCTTTCCCTCCCTCCCGAATCGTGGCCATATTAGAGCCTGCGATGGGATGGTATTAGGGAGGCTTCCAAGGGTGACGGTGCTCCGGTTGTGTCCCACTTGGCTTCCGCCGGAGGGTCGAGCAATCTCTAGTGGAGTGAATATTGAAATGAGAAATCAGCGGTCGGGATCCCTCCTCTCACATACACACGGGTGGATGGATGGACGGACGGACGAATGACAAGAATGTGTTGGAGTCTCCAAGGAGTTGGCGGCGGGTGCGATGGGTTTGGTTGTAGACAGCAATAATAATCATATTATACACGGGGAATCAGATTAGAGGGCCGTATCAGCGCCAGCGGGGCGTCATGTCAGTGGAGCGGAAAGATGTTACAGAACTGTGGGGTAGAAAGGGGGCGGTGGGGGAAAGGGAGCCGTCCCGTTCCGCCAGGCACCCAAGGACGACGAGGGACTAAATGGTAATTCGATTAGTTTGTTCGTTTACTAGTTAGCTCGTGTCAATTATTTGCTGCGGTTGGTCCGGAACCGTGCGCCGTGGTCCGGTCTTTCGCAAGTGGGTCTATTGTTTCGGATTTGTTCAACAACAATGTCCTTCCAAACTTTTTGCCTTAAATTTAACTACCAATTAAATGTTGTTAAATGTAGCTATAGGTCTGGGTTAGTTTTGAAACTTTATTAAAAGTGAAGTTACTTTGTGGCACAATTGGGGCAGTCAACTGTGGGACTGACATTGAGTGGACAGTTTCAAAATATTTCAGTTCTTCAATAAATTTTGTAGCAAGTACAGGGACAATTTAAAAGCTAGAGTTCATACTCACTCATAAAGCTAGATAGATACATTTCAGGACATGAGTTTTAATTCACTTGGTGATGTTAATATACTAAGGAATGTGACCATGACTACAAAGTTGTTACAAGTGATAGTTCACTGTTGAAAACATGTAGCTCACTAAATGGGGCAAATAAGCGATAAAAGTATTTGTTTCGAAAGTAGACTGGACTCCAAGTGGCCCTTAACGTCTTTTTCTGCTATCAATGATAATTCCAACATCGTTGGCGAGCAATCCAATGGAGATCATTTGGTTTGTTTCGAGAAGCATCGAAACTCTCTGGTTTATGTTTAGCTTTCTTGGTAGCTCCTAGTACAATGTAATGTTTTATTCAGAAAGTAGTATTTAATGTTTAATTCCGAAAATCGTATTTAAAAATTCAATTTGTTAACTTCTAGTTAGTTGGGCTAGCTACTACGCCAGGAATCGTTGCCATCCTTACACTGGACTGTCCTTAATAAACCCGTGAAGGTACTAAATCATCGTGAGGGTACTGAAATCGTCGTACTGAGAACTCTGACGTCACTGATCTTTATAGAGACAAAGTTGGATATCTTAACAGAAGGTAGACTCTAGTTGAGTGGCCAACTCGACCCATAACAAGTTGAGAAACTTCCATTCATGACATTCGAATCTCTCTCTCTCTCTCTTTCAAATGTAAAAAACACCCAAACTGTAAACCCTTTGGTCCGTTGATCAGACAACACCGAAGCGATATGTCCTCAGCTCGATAAAGGCCCCACCATTATGTGTCAGAAACGGAAGAAAACCCGGAACGGAAAACCACCCTCGGAAACCTCCCTTGAAAGCAGGGGAAGAGAAAACTGTTTTTCGGCGCTCTCCGGACGCGCGCGCTGGCCACTTTCCCGGCACTGCATAATTAAAAGGTATAATCACTGGGAAATTATTCAAATAAATCTGATTACCGAGAGAAAGAGAGAGATAGTGAGAGAGTGAGTGAGGGGGCCCCCATACCGACCCACCACGCCCACCGGGGAGACGACAAGAAAAGTTTTCCGCTCGATGAAGCCGAGCCGCCCGAGTTCTTCTCTCGTCTTTCAGTCGCAAAGTCGGCGGACGCGCACGGAAAGCATAAAATCGGGGCTCCGTCGGGGTCCGGGTGGGCAGGAAGAGGGCTGTGTAAGAGACAATTTTCTCTCGTATCCTCGCCCGCGCCGGCGGCGGTGGTGTCATTTTTCTTCCCACCCGCCCCAAAGACGGACAGGAGAAGGGCCGGGGCTGAAAAGAAGTCACAAGTCGCGTGAAAATGATAAAAGCGAAAGCGGGCGCGGGGCGCGGGATGGAACGGTGGCAGGCGGTGGAGAAAGTTATAAGTCCCCGGGACGACCGCAGGCAAAAAAGTGGCACAGCGGGAACTGGAAAAAGAAGGAAGTTGACAATATTATAATAGAATACCGCCCACCACCACCGCCTGCCCAGCACCACCATGAAAGAAAGCAGCTTTTCCGGCCACCACCCACCCACCTCGGTCCCCCCGCGGAGAGTGGTGTTCCGTGGGGGTGGGCGGATTGCCGCCACAGCAATCCGATCTTTTACTTGTGTTAAAATGTGGAAAACGTTCTCCAGAGACAGAGAAAGAGAGAGCCGGTGCCGTGGAGAGCGAGAGAGGGGAACCGGGAGCGGTTGGCCCGGAGGGGGACAAAATGTTTGAATAAATGACACAAGCGAGACTCGTCTCCTGGGGCAGAGCAAACGAAAGAAAAAGGGCTGCTAAACGCTGGAAGCGGAAGTGGAAGTTGTTTGTGGACCAAACGAAAAAAAAAAAGCGAAAAAGGAAAACCCCATCACAAAAAGAAATCTCTCACCCACTACTCAGCCACACCCGCGTCCGTCCGTCCCTCCCGGGGCGGTCTCAATTTTCTCCTGCAAAAAGGCCCGACGGCGGCGGACCGGTTTCGCCAGGGGTTTTCCACTTTCGAAAGCGAAGCGAGATTCTTTGAACCGACCCACACATACAACCCACCCCGCTCACTCGCTCCCTCTGCCACGGCCCACCCGGTTTCCCATTCATCATCCATCTCCGGGCGAGTCCTTTACGGATTTACGGACCTCGGAGCGCCGGGATGGTGGAAAATAAACTTCGAAACGACGACGACGATGCTCCGGTGGCATCCGTTCGTCCCGAGCTCTAAGCTACCATGTCACGGGCCACAAAGAAAACCGAAAGAAACTGAGAACGGCTTCTGTGGAGGATGGAGGACGAATTCCGCACAACAAGCACTCGCGCTGGCGGGAGGCTATGCTACGGCGCTCCGCGCTCTGACTTCCGGTGCCCGTATGTTACGATGTTCTCCGATGCTCGATCACCAGCACCAGGGATGGGCCACTCCAAGTCTCTTTCTCGCCCACAATCGGTTGCACACTCGTTTTGTGCCGCGTCCTTTTTGACGTTTGAATGCTCGCTTGTGTTTCGCAGCGCATCGCGATGCACTTGACTGCCGGACATCCGAATGAAGGATCTGTACACTTCGACGGTCGTCTCAACCACCAGCTTTGAACGCTTTATTTATTCCAACTCCAGCTATAGCAGCTTGTTATCATTGTAGTAGTTGGGAAGGATCCCCGTTTTAAGATGCACCTAACGCGCAATCTGCCCTTTGGATAGTTGCGTGGGTTTTAATTGGGATGCATATTAAGGGAACTTCGCGAAGTGTCCTTTTTCTTTACCTTTATCTAGATCCATCGAGATTTTGATTCTGACATGCCGGTTAGGTTTGTTGGTTTGATTTGGTTAATCGGGTATTGGTCCACTACCACAGCATCAATCTGAACTGGCTTCGTCTCTGCGCGCTTAAATCATATTAGTTAACTATTGAATATAGTCCAATTGATTTAGTGCCTCTCGAGACTTACTTAATGTAACGGAAGTCGAAGAGAATCTAAAGATTCTCTTTGACCTAATTAGCGTTAGAAAAATGTGGTAAAAGGAGCGACAAATATTTAAGGGTTTATATACAATTTTCGCGATTCAGGCGAAAGGTTAAGGGTACTACTCAAACGAATTGTTCCTTTTTCAAAGCAAACCATTCTCCTACGTGGCACTCTGCTACGAAAGGACATTCCAAGCAAATGTACCGACTGCACTGCGTACCGACCATTACACGCAGTTTGAGTAGCTCAAAATTGATCAAGCTCGTCCAGTCCACCAGAGACAGAACATTGTGGTCGATTGCGATTTGGCCGTGTAACCGATGTTGATGGTTCTTCTGAACTTCTCGACAATCGAATGAAGAAATGGAACGATCATCAGGGGATGCGTTAAGCGTTTCTATACGAAACTCAATCTCTTCTGATAATTGAAGGGGGCCAAAGCACAGACGCTTATTCAACAGGTAAGACAAAACCACAACATCTTGTGTACAGTAGTTGATCTTATATCAGTATACTTAACTGAAGATATCGACATACTACCTAAAAGAAAGTCCCAAGTTAAGGTTTACAGAAGTTACCTTAAATTCGACTCGAAGCCTCCACCAAAAGCCTCCAAAGATCTCCACCAACTGTTTGCGATGTTTATTTTGCAAATATTTTTTTGTTACACAAAATGGTTCACCAGAAACTGAAGTTGAAACGAAAAAGTTTAATAACCTCTGTTTGGGGCCCCACAATTTTACGCCGCCATTTTCCGTCGTCAACCAGTCCATAAAAAGTAGGTGAACCTAATTCCGCCGTCTTCTGCTGGGGAGATTGACCCCATTGCCTGGGCTGGACGGCTGGGCGGGGGAAGTTTAATCGGCTGTGGATAGCTGTGGACCATTTGTCTTACCCGTCTGCCTGCCTACCTGTCTACCTTTCTGACCCTCCTGGCCATCGCTTTCCCGCCCGGTCACCAGTGCAGCTAATTGGCGAAATACCTTTTCTTGGAGGAGCAACCCAAGCAACGGCCCAGAAGAAAGTCCAGTTCCGAGTGCGCGGAGACATGTCCGTGGAGGGGATGTATCAACAAATTAATTCGAGCCAAAGCAACCACCACCCCGGGTAAGTCCGGGCCGTCCCCTGGCCCACTCAGGCGGCTCATTTCGCAGGATCTCTGCCCAACAACAAGTCCACAGCTCTCCGCGCGTGTCCTGTGCGACTTTTGGTCATTTTTCTGCCCACGGTCCAGGTGCGTTGGTGCCGCTCATACCGAACCCATCATCGTCAGCAAATTGGCCACCCAAACTCCCCCGCTCTCTGTCTCTCCCACTCTCTTTTTCTCTTTCGTTAGATAAATTAATCTCAATCAACTTTTCCGCTTTTCCGCTTCTGTTTCGCTTCGCTCAGTCGCGGCGAGCGGTGGTGTCGCTTCGGAGCTTCAATTTCGGCTTCACCTTCTCACCTGGCCCTCTCGCCTACTCGCCCTTTGTTATTATGTTCCGGGCTTTGGCTCCACTTACCGTGCGGCCGCCCGCGAAGTCGGTAAATAAATTTATCATCACCGTCCCGTGCCCGCACGCGGAGGGTCTTGATTTATCCCCCCCAGACCACCCTCCACGTCCCGCAAAAAAGGAAATTTCTTTCTCTTTCACTTACTTTCGGCCTTAGGGCTGTGGGTGGGTGGGTGGCCGTGTGCCACCCGCCGCAACTTCTTTGGTCGGTGGAAAACTCTGCGCGAAATTGTTCCTAATTCCGACCTCACCCGGTGGTGGTGTGTGTCCCGGGGAGGGTTGGGTGGCAAACCACCACCCCGAAAGCAGATGAGAAAATGAACAACTTTTCCTCCCACACAAAGAGGGTGGTGCAGAAATGCCAAAAGAGAAAATCGAGTCACTTGGAATGGAACAAAAAAACGGGAAAATGAAAATGCAAAAAAGTGGATCGTCACTCATCTCTTACCAGCGCCTCTCTCGGTCTCTCTCTCTCCCTCTCCCTCTCCCTCTCTCTGTCGTGTTGTAGGTGAGATAATAAATCTAGGGATAAATAAAAGAAAACAAACCACCAACCGACCGACCGACCGACCGACCGACCGACCGACCCGAATCCGTCGCCGCCGGGAATGTCCCTTTTCAGCACACCTCCTGATCCCGCCTCGCGGGGCTCATGGTGTACATAAACCCTCGGCCCACCCGCTCGCCTCTGGCGCCCCGTTGTGGCAGAATATGCTGAAGTATGCGGCTCCTGCTCCGTTTGTTGGCTTATCGCGCGCTCCCCGCTCGCCTCGCCCGGGGTTTAAACTTCGTTGTTTTTTTCGCCTCCGCTTCTCCTTTTATGATGCTGGCTGTGTGGCTGGCTGGCCTTTTTGCTTCCGCTGCCACCCTCACCAGCACGGGTCGGGTCACCTCTCGGCCCACACTCGATAAACCTCGATCAGTGGCCGGAGTTCGGAGGCGGACGAAAGGACGAGACCACCTTCCTCGCGGCACCCGATGGAAAAGAGAGAAATAAAATACCCGGGTTGGGTTGTCCCTCCCAACCGACGCGGGTGGAGTTTTCCCGCTTTTCCATTTCCACAGCAGGTGCCTGTGGCAGGGTGCGGTTGTCGTAACGATCGTTTGCGTGCGGCACCGCGCGGGGGACGGCCAGCGGACGAAGGAGGGTGGCTTTTCGTAATGAATTCTGCCTTTTTCCCTCGGTTCCGTTCCGTTCCGGCCACCACCCCACCACCGATCCGATTGCAAATGCTAACGTGACGGTATTCTCTCTCTCATTGCCCGTGGCTCCCGCTGGATCCGGGTGTCCTGCCGGTGGTGGTGGGCTTTTATTTTACCGCTTCCGTTGATACACGCACCAGGCGCCTCCACCCACCCGCCACCCTCCCCCTCTGTGTGTGTGTGTGTGCCGTACAAATAACCATCACGTTTATCCAACCATCACACCTTGGGTTCTCCGGTTGATCCCCGGGAGTCGTCGAAGGCGTCGGGGAAAAGGTTGGAAAATAATCTCCCAACCACCCTACCCGCCCGTAGGTCTTCATCTGTTGCCGCCGCCGCTTGTTTGCCAGGTCGGTCGGTGCCTTTCACGTCACCGTCGTCGTCGTCATCGCCGGGTGGGTGGGAAAAATGGTTCTCGACACCACAAAGCAGAAAACCAACCAACCACCCAGCGTCGAGGTTTTCCGATCTACTACAGCCACACACCACTGCGTGGCACACACAGAGGGACAAGAGTATGCAGATGCGCGTGGCGGCAGCAGAGATCGGTTACAAATGGTTACAACTCAACCAAATCGTAGCGTACTTTTAATTGGTGGCCCACGTGTTAAGTGAAAACATCTCCGACGGAGTCCTCTTTTTTTAAATCAATTTACTATGACCATGTCATCAGTTGTTGTGACTTACGGTAGCTAGTTATTGAAAACTTGTATCTGAGTTGGTGGAACTTCATATCTATTGAGAAAATGATCACCAAACCGATGTATTCTGCGAAATCAATGCCATGTGACCTTATACGGCTCACTGCCAGATCATTGACCGAAACGAAAGACTCTGACTCTGAGGGTCAGTGGCTTTGGCCATTTGTGCAGAGGCTCGCGATAATGAAGGATGAATACTCTGAAAAAATCAATGACATTGACCAATGTTGGCCCTCAAAAGGACCGATGTTTCTAAAAAGTACCGTTGGTTTTCCGTTCCGTTCGGTCCCAAAAGCGTTCTGAAATTTTCCATAATAATTATAATTTGGAACTAAAATCTATTAAATTAAAAAAAATCGTAGTTAAACCAACCCCAATTAGGTCGCGATCCACTCCGTCGTCCAAATAGTTTCGCCACGCCGTGTAGTCGATGAAACGTTCTTTTCCTACGTTCTTTCCACATTCGCTCTCTCGCTTGCCCTCTCGCTGTCTCTTTCTTTATCTCTCTCTCGCTCGCTCTCTATGGCTGATGTGTGGGGTCCTTTTTCTCCCCATCTCACTTCATCACAGGCGAACACGATTGAGCGCGCACAGTAGGCGAGGTGAGATTTTCCTGTGCACACCGTTATCGGTGCTCTATCCTCCGGGGAGAGTTGTGGCTCTGCGTGTGTACGTGTGCTCGTGTTGGAGTGCGGATCATCAAACAATATCCACCCAACCCACCACCCACGGTGTGTGTTTGGTGGGTGGAAACTTCATCACGAAACTTTTCGAACACTTTTTCTCACCTTCATCAACGGTAACATGAAGTGTGACTGCCGCCGCCGTCGCCTCCGGTAGGTGATGATGCCGTCGCCGCAGTGGGCCGGGGTGGGGCTTTGTGAAAGTATGTTTCCGGTCGAGAAGCGAGACGGCAACAAGAGAAAGAATATTGGAAAACCTAGGCCGGCTGCGGTGGCTACCGCGTGCGTAGACGGACGGGGGAAGGCCATACCGTGCGGGTGTGTCCGAATGGTGGGGATGGCGGTTGGTGGCAAATGGTCGGAAAAATGGTGGACGTTGGCCACCTCTCCAGTTCGCCCGCCCGGTGGTCCCCGGTTTCCCGGTAGACCGGACCCTGACGTGACGGACTGCGATTTATTATGCTTGCTTTCGCTCACCGAGTGAGTGAACACGCGCGTTCACGCGCGTTCAGCAGTGAGTGAGAACGTGATCTAAGTGGTGAGTAAGTGAGTGAGTGGTCACTTCGAACCGCTTCGAGTGGCGGCATCCCTCAGTGAGTGCTTAGTGACTCAATTAGTCAAACAGAAGGTAGTAAATAATGTGCACGTTGTGGCGCAAATTGTTGTATGACGATTTGCGATTTATTATTAAATAGAAAAAAATGCTAGTGGAATCGAAAGCAACACGAGGGGGGTACAAGACATTGGACCGTAATAAATCGGCCTTTGTACCACCAACCGTTGTACAGTGGAATTTTGCTCCTCTCATTAACACAAACGCCCCCGGGGCGGACCCTGCACAGTGGCCTTTTTTCCTGTCCGACTCCATTCCCGCTGTGGATCAAAGTGATTTCCCTCTCTTTATTTCTACTCTGTGAAGGGTCTGTTGTTGTTGCTACTCCCTCTTGGCTGCTTATTATAAGCAGCCGCAGTCGCCTAGCCGTCGCCACAAAAAGCGGAATTCACCGTTTGCGTCGAGCTTGGTTCCGGGAATCCGGCCGGGCACCAAAAAAAGGCATCGTAACACCACCACCGACCAACGACCACCACCACCAGCAGCCACCGAGAACCGAGCTGGGAGGCGGGAGGCTGAAGTTGCTTCGGAAAGTTTTCCCCCAGAGATCGTTGTCACTTTTGCTTAAATGAGCGAGCGAAAAACGAGGAAAAGTTTAATTTGTTTTCCGGTTGTGCCTTCTGCCTCGTCCCCGACCCGTCCGGTCGGCTCCCGAAACAAATCGTGGGGTATTTTGTCAGCCCTTCGGCAGCCCGCCCTCCCTTTTCATTGTTGTGCCAACTTTTCCTTCCACCGACCGTGGCCGAACCGGCTCTCGAGGTTGGCCAAAAGCCATCGTAAATCCTGCGAGACACACTTTGGTCGGTGCAGGAAAGGGGATTCGGTTGGTGCTGCGCACCCCTGGTCGGCGGTAAAGTCGGCGTAGCGTAAAAGTTTAGTAAACAGAGACGCCTTTCGGTGGAGATAATTAGATATCTATAATTAATATTGTTCACGCCCGGTCCGACGAACCCAGCACCGGAACATGAAGAATTCACGTCGGCCGTAAGCTGCCGACGTTCCAGTTCCAGCGTTGTTTTCCTACATTTTTCGCGTGCCTTTTATGAGCGAATGGAATAAATTGCTGCTAGCCTATCGATAGTTGTACTCCACTGTGGTACTGCTCCACTGCTTTTTTGCGCTACAAAATTGATTAATTAATTTACACTACCATCGGCTCATCGCAATTGAATTAAGTGTTGGCCTCCGGGCCCCAGGACTAATCCTGGCGATGGCTCATTAATCGAGTTTTTATCGTTAAAAACCTGTTGAGTTTATCGCTCGCATCAAGCGGCATGGGACCGCCCACCAACGGGCTCCCAGCATCAAAAGGTCCCAACGAAACCGAAAGCAGCAGCAAATAATCGGTGGTGGTGGTGTGTTAAATCGCTTTCAAGCGGAGTCAAGCGGTGTGGCGCCAATGTGCGCAGAGATGTGCAGGCGCAAATGGAGCATAAATACCCACCCACCGGCCGGCCGGCGTGCCTAAAGAGCTATTTGTTATCCACTTTATTTATTCAATATAGCTGCACGCGCCGCCGTAGCAGTGGTGGTCGACGTCCCGTGTCCCATGTGTCCCGGGCACACTTCATTTATAATGATGTATTTATTTATGAAATAATAATAACACCATCAACCGGACCGCGCGCGGGTTGAGTGCCACCCCCCGCCGGTGGGGACGGTGGAATGTGGCGAATACAATTTAAATTGAGCCCCCCAACCGAGGGCAAACAATCCCCCGCAATAGCATCGTCCCGCGCGCAGCAGCATCATCATCATCATCATCATCGGCGTCGTCATTATCTTCATCAATAAACCAGCGCTCTCGTGTGTTGCAAATTGTCCGACAAACGGAAATGAACGGAAATGGGCCAGCGGATATTATTGAAATGGGTCGGGTTGGGTTGGAGGGTGGCCAGCGAGAGAGAGCAGGTGGACACACTCATTATGCAAGTCAATAAGCCGCAAAGTTTGGTGGCACTTGCCAAAACCGCGACCAGCGCCAACCGGGCCCCCCGCGGGCCGGCACTGTCACCGCAACTTTGCGGCTCATGTTGCCGCGTCCCGGCAACAACAACACCGCCCACCGCCACGCCACGCCACGCCACGCTTTTGTCAATAATTCCTCCCGACCGCGGCACTGTTTGACGCTACGTTGAACATGAAAATTCATTTTCCTCTCCCCTTTGGGTGTGCGGAAGGGGAGAACCCGGCCGACGGCCAGCCACCGCGGCTGACATGTTTCGGCTGTTATGTTGCTCGCCATCCATCTTCCATCCGCCGGCCATCCGCAGCGCCGTTCCGGTTCCCGGTCCACCGGTGCGCACACATTTGTTTGTGTTGATACTCGTCACTCCACACTCCGGCGGCAGCCACACAGACACGCGCGCACGCGGAACGATGTTAAACATTAAACATAACGTGTAATTACCAATTAATTAAAATAAACCATGTGATAATGCCGAGCGCCGCGCGTGCTGCTGCTGCGTGGCGTTTGTCGGGAGGAGCCTCGGGAAGAAGAATGTGTGGCCGTAATTATTGCCGTCTCCAAATCTTTACGGTAAATTTGCATTCACCGAAGGCTGCCACTCGGGGACCTGCGAATAAATTAATTTGTGTAAATTGTCGCTTGTTTTAACACTTTTTTGGGGTTCAAGCTCAGTAGACTCAACAATGCTTAACGCGAAGGAGAGGCCAATGACCAGTGGGTCATGTGTCCACCACAATGAAAACTCAATCACGTCCGTGCAGAAGTCAAAAGTGTGGCCCGCAAACAATATTGATCACTTTGAGTCCGGACTCGGTTACCGAACCGGTGCGCCACCATGCGCCTCCATCGGATCAACCGACGAGGTGGCGTGCAAGTGGGGGGTAGCGTTGTTGAATTGAATTAATTTCAAAAGCATTTTCACCAACCGAACCACCCGCCCTGTGGGTGGGTGGGAAAATATGAAATCGATACCCGGCATTCGGATGATAATGATGAGGGTGTCCGGACGATTAAGGGACAGATTGGTGCTCTCTCCGGCATGATAATGATACGGGCGAATTATCCTCTTACACATACACGTGAGCGTGCGCACGGACACACCCGATAATTGGGTACGGTCATTAATAGGTTGTATCAGTTAAAACACAATTTAATTTATAATTAATGCTTACCGAGCCGAGCTGCCGATCGATGCTCTTTGGTCGAACAAAAGCCACCCGGTTTTTTGTTTGTAGCTGCGTGGCCGCGCCAATATGCCGTGGACGTTTAAAAAAATTTTTACACCACGTGAAATGTACTCGTTCACAGGAATTAAGCCAAAATCAAACAGTAATAAATTTCCGTTCCCGTTTACATCCGATTGCATGATTCGCGCTCATCCGATGCATTCGGGCGCCGCCGGGTGGTTAACATTTTTACTAAATGAAGCCCACGGGTTGTTGCATTCTTTGCGTGTTGCGTACGACTCTCTGGCAGCAAAACCCTGTGGCTGCGTTCGCGTTGCGCAGGCAGGCCAAAAATAAAGAGTCGAACCCCGCATCATCATCATCCGCTGCTGCTGGCACGTCAAATAAAAGGGAATCAATCGTACCGAAAAAAAGGGAAGCATAAAGAGCCCGGAATGCAATATTAATCATCGAATGTTTCTCCGCAGAACCCGGCCTCGGGCGGTGGAAGTACAAAAACACTGCCAACTGCGTGCTGCGCTCCGTTTCGATTGATTGTCCAATTGTTTGTGTTCCCGGTTTTTTTTGCGTAGCGCCCGTGGGTGGTTCTTTTAAAAATGTCGGCTGCTGTGCCCGGAAACCCGAAACGACGCATCTCGACCGCGTGGTAATCTCATTGGTAACGGGCGCTGTTTCGTCCGTCCCCCCCGCCGAAAAGGACCGAAAAGCCGCGTTGGCCATTGGGGCTCGAAATATTTCAATTATGCATTAAAAACAATAAATTTATACAAATAATAATAACCCACCACCCGGTTCGAGCTTTCTTTTCCTATTTTTCCGATTTTCCGATTTGTTTCCGACAGCCGCGTGCCGGTTTTTCAATTTATGGTGCCCGCCGCTGCATCACAATCGATCGTGAGAATGATATAAAGAATTTATTTTCATCCCAGCGGACAGCAGCGTGGCCGCCGGGGTGGGTTGGTCCCCCCTCCGGTGCGCTGTGCATTTCCGGTGCCACGCCGGGTTTTTTTTCCGCGCGAATAAATCCGTGGTACGCGAGTGGCGAGGAGTTTGCGTTGGCCGGGGAGTAGATTTCGTTTAAAATTTTAACAGACTTTATGATTCCTTTTTTCCGCGCCATTTCAAACGCCATTGGCCGTATCTGTCCGCAGGTGTAATCTCTCTTTCGCTCGCTCTGTGTGTTTGTTGCGTTCCGAGCCAACAGTCACTTTGCGATGCGATTGAAGTTTACTTTTTGCCGCAGAATGTGCGCGCCTATCAAAATGTGCGATATTTATGTCGAAAGCCGAGAGTTGTTGGACTCTGTAGCCACCATTCTGTTTGCGTTTGGCGTCCACCGCGCCGGCGGTCCACGCGTCTGTCAAACAGCGCGGCGCTACTGTTTAACCGAATCAGCGGCAAAGCGGGAAAATTGTTTTGCTCGCAAAATTTGTTTCATTACGATACGCAATTGAGCATTTTTTTCCTGTTCCTTATTTTCGCGTTTTCGATTGGATTACAGTTTTGTTTTTTTTTTTCTCTGAGGGAGGTTTATTTTCTACATACATCACTTCACACACCACGGAGCGCACGTAAATGAACAGCGGAAATGCATTAAACATGAGGCGGCAGCGTGGGGTGTCTGGTCTGGCCTGGCCGACCGACAAAAGCTGATATATAATATTATCAATTTACCAACCGACCACCGCCGGCGGGTGTATCAAACGCACAGAAAACCTGGGAAAACAAATAAACTCACACAAAACCTGTCCATTTTCGGTTTATCGATGAGCATCGCCCACCTCTCTCTGTCTCTGGTGGTACAAGCCGAAGCCCAATATCTACTCGTTCGTCTATTTTGACGTCCTTTTCTAGTTCCACGGCGTCTGCTTTTTGTCTGTTGCACTCATATCTATCAAACGTCCAAAGTGCATTAAATTCCCGTATGCATAGATGCATCTCCGCTTCAAAGGTAGCTGATACATTGTTTATCAGATTCGATCAGAAGCTGGAAAAAGGATCCCCTTTTTGCTTCTTGTCTGGTTCTTATAAATTGGATTGTTGTAAGCTCAAATCATTTGCAGACTACATTTTTATCATTGACATTGTTTGCCAACTGTTTCCCCGGTCAGGCTCAGTCCGCTACACATTCTGACGACACTGAGTGAAGAAAGTACTACTTATAACTCATATAAATACTTTGTTTATTACTCTAAATCTATGTCATTACCATTAAAATAATCCCTACTCAATGCAATACATCTATGTCCATATTTGTCCCAATTTTTAAAAAGGTCCGAAAGGCCCCTGTTTAGAATAATTTTCAACACATTCTTCGTTTCGACTCCTATCTCCTCTAATGAATGTATCTTTTGTGACTGACTGATTGACTGTGAAAAGATGTCCTCGGATTGGAAATGGCCATTTAGAAAGAATTACCAAAGAAAGAATTGAAAATGCTACGCTACGGTAATCGAAGAAAACTATTTCCCGTTTGTTTTCTGCTTAGGAACGCGGTTCCTATTTTCGATACCGACCCCTTAAAATGGTTAGTACAGATTTATCTTGTCGAAACTTTATAAACAAATTTTCCGTACTTTCAAGGTTATCAAAATGTTAAATATTAATCACGTGCCCAAGTCAAAAATTGTTGACAGAGATAACTTCTGTTTTTTCACATCGCGTGCGAACACTGGAAAATCCGAACGTAGTATTTGTGGTCGTATTCAGAGAAGGGAAAGAAAATTACTCTACTGTACTTGCTTCGTTGCAAGAGAGTAAATTGGCCAACGCCGGTACTTGATGTCGTCAAGACGGGTTAACCTTATCCCAGACATCCCCGCACCGGCAGGGGTCGGGTGAGCGTAACACAAACCGGTATTGAATAAATCATAGCCTGACCGACTGGCCAGGCTGCTCTCCCTTAAAACCCAACAACAGAAAAACATTTACTCGCACGATCATACTTCGCAAAAAGGCAAACCCGATTCAACAAATCCAAGTTCAAACCGCAAAACCCACATTCGTCGTCGTCGTCGTCGCCGACGACGTCGTGTTGCCGACAATAAAAAGCGCCCGGACCGGAATTAAGGAATCCTTAACACGGAAAAGGACTAACTTTTCTTTGCCCCACCGTCCGTTCTGGCGGAAAGCGAAATATGTCATTTCCTCCGCGTCGGTCCGGCAGGCAGGGCAGACAGAGAGCAGCCAGCCCAGGAAGCGATACGAGCGATAATGTGAGAGGATGTTGAACAACATGCACCAGAATCGGAAGGACCAGTTGAGGGGGGAGGCGATGGTCACAAAAAACTAGCACATGATACGATGGCCCGGAACTGCAACCGGTTATGCCGATCCGTGTGCTTCGGGCGGAGTCGGGACGTGTCTGACCACACGGAGCCTGCCTCGGAGTCTGTTGATGCTGTCGGTGGATTAAATACTCGAGCGGTCTGTGGGTGGTGTTCTGACCACACACCCCCACACCCTGGGCATGCCAGGGCGTAATTTGAGCAACGGACCACTGAGAGAAAGAGAGAGAGAGGAAGTGTTTTGATATGGCGGCACCGTTTTTGTGCCGTCGATGGCCTAACCTAACCCAGTCTAACCATCAAAATATGTTCTATCATTGGGCCTATTTGTTAAGGTTTTTTTTTGGGGGGCTACAGACGGCGGCGGGCCATGTTGCATCCGACCGTAAACCCCACCGGGTAGTGCCTTTCGGTTCGTTTACGGACTGGTTCCTGCCGTTCTTTTGTTGGGAGTCTCTGGGTGAGCTTCACGAGCTTCTTCACTCGGTTGCCGACGCCGGGTCAACCGGAACCGATGACAACGGAACCGATGGTCCATTCCTCCGGAAGGTTCCTCGCGTTGCAGGATGGTACACCCCTTGACATCCACTCCGTGGCTGTGGCGGGTTTTGAAATTGTATTTTAGACCAATCGAACACCGGACGATGTGGCTGTACCCAGACCGGTGCCGGGTGCACTCGTTGGTCATTGGCAGGTTGGTGGTTGGGAGCAAGTCCACATTCTCCGCCCTGCCGTTCCCCCCTGACTGGACTTTGGTCGTCCGGACATCAATTTTCGGGCCCTGTTGTACCTAGCGTGTGCGTTTTTTTCTTCGTGCGGACGAGAACCACCAACTCACCCACCGTCCGGAACCGGACCCAGTGTCGCACCGTGACTTCCGGTGCCGGTGTTCCTGGTGATAAAGACCATCGGGGTACGTTTTTGGCCATTTGAACGGACGGCGATCTGATGTTCGTTGGCCGCACGGTGGTGGCGTAATGAAACGACGAGGCACACCTCCTAACATCAGAAGCCTTCCTCACCAGGCTTTTCCTCACCGATGACGACGATGACGACGACGACGGAGTACGTGGTGAGGTTTTCACCATACCTGAATCAAGCGGTGGATCCTTCTTTCGGATGATACCTGGTTTTTGATATTGATTCCTCCAGTGGAAGCTTGTGCCAACCCTTTCGGTTTGGTTGCGTAGTCGCGCTTCACACGTCCTTTTTATGCCCGTAGATTCCGCTGCTCAGCCCAGCGCAACGGCAGCATCAGGAACATTGTGTTCTGGAACGCACTTTGGCCCTCCAGCAGTGGGTGGTGACTCTCTGTTTGATTTCGCCAACTGGTGCCGGGGACACTGCAAGGCTTTCCGGGCTCGGAAACTAGTGTCAAACTAGGCACAGGGCTTAGCACCATGCGTGAGCAGCAGGTGACCGGGTTTCGGATGTAGAGGTGCATTTTTGAGGTCGGTGTAAGGCCACGAACCTTTCGACTCTGACGCCAGACCAACCGATGGGAGGTCGATACCGAAGTCATGTGTCTAAATAACTTTGGTTAAGCACGTCGTTATCGGGATTTTGGTTGCAATTACGGTTAATCAATCTTCCATTTGCTCGGAATCGAAATGTTTGCTTGTTTTACATTTATTCGAAGCTAGACTAATCTTCATGAAAAATTCATGAAATTCATTAACAACTGTTCGTAGCGTTTTCTTAGTGATAGTAGTGATTAAATATTTGATAAGACCATAAAGATGTTAACAATACTAGTGAATACGAGAAAGATAGTAGCTTATGGCAAGTAATTTGGTGAATTAGTGAAACAAGCACTGCAAGTATACATCAACTTATATAGCGCATAGTACAAGAAACAAAACGAAAATGTATCATTCAAGCACTTCTTACCAACGATAGATCCATTTCCACAATAAAACACAAATAAAAACAGCATGAATAATGAGACAAACCTAAAACAACAAAACATAACAAAACACCCAGGATAATAGTACAGGTCTTATTCTAAAATGGTGTCCCATAAACCTTGGTCAGCCTCGCAAAAGTCTTAAGCACCCCGAAGGCCAAGAACAACCTGTAGAAAAAACGCTCCGCTCTGTAAACTAATGCGGAATGATTGTAATCAAATCATGTACCTCCCTTTTTCTCGTCATTTGACCCATTTTTCCACGTTTCCGGAACCCACTTGGGGTTGTTCTTTCGTTCACCTCGCGTGGTGTTATTAGCGCGCCCGGAAAAAGGTGCAAAAACCGGATCCAGTGGCCCTGCACAAAACACAAACTCCGAATTTCGTCCTGAACCCCGGCGGCAGCAGCCTCCTCCAACCTGCTCCGGGACCGGTTGAAATTCTCGAGTTCCACCCAGCGCAGCACCGTCACTCATCACAATCAGTCATTTGCAGCACGCGTCACGCATCCGATTTGGGTGTTTTTTCTTCAGTTTTTTTTCTGTTTGTTGTTTGCATGGTGGCGCTCAGTGTTGATCCGCAGGCTGCGCAGGAATCGATAGAGGGGCAGACGACCACGATTCCATCATAATCATATCTCATCACCCCTCCAGGAGGACCCGGACCGCGGAGGGTGCAAAATGAAAATGACGAAAGATTATCTTTCCACGCAGGAGTCGGGAAAGGGAAAAAATTCTCTCATGATGCGTGTGTCAGGAACTGGGTGTTGTTTTTGCTTTGATACTCTTGGGCGGCCCTCCTCCTGATCGGGTGGTTCATTTCCTGTTCAAAGCGACGGAATGAAGAGAAAGATGTACAGATTGTGTGCCGTTGGCAACACCACGCTATGTCGGGCGTGTGGGGTCGGGCACCCGGGTGCGAGGTTAGCACACGGCTCCGTGGGTGGGCATCACAACATCATCCCCCCTCATCATCGTCGTCATCATGAATTACGGATTCGGAGAGACCGGCCGCCAGCAGCAGGAGCGTGTGGCTTAAATAAGGTGAAATGTGTGCGTGTCTCCATTAGCAAAAGAGGGAGAGCGAGCAAGGGAGAGAGCGAGAGCGAAAGAAAAAACCAACATCATCGCCTCGCGGCCACCGCGCCTCATCCAGCGCCCCAGCGGCTTGCCCCATTGGTTTTGCCATTCATCATCAAATCCCATCCCCAGCATCGCCACCCAACGCGCCCGTCCTTTTATGCTGTGAGTCCTTTTTTTCGCCGCTTCCTTTCCTCGTTTGTTGTCTGCTGCGTGCGTATGTGTGCTTGCGTTTTGGTATGCGCACCGTGGCATCGTCTGCTCATCAACTTCAATCATTTGTCGTTCGACGACCGGAGGTGGTGCGTTCCTCTACATCCGGTCTCTGTGGGAGCCACGGCGACCAGCAGGAGAAGATGGATGATTTCTCTTTCTCTCTCTCTCTCTCTCTCTCTCTCTCTCTCTCTCTCTCTGTGGTGAGGGAGAAAAATCGAACATCCAAAGGACGGCCGCGTACATAACGCATCGATCCTTGGAGCCTGCTTTTTTTGGGCCTAGGCGCTCTTCACCAAAAACTCATCATTCATCCGACACTCCGACACTGGAGCCCTTGGTCGGGGACGGAAGTTCTCGCGGGGCCCTTGGTCGACCCGGTCCGACCGCCGCCCACCCGGGTCTTTGTTCTTGTGTTTTTCATCCCCGCACCTCGCCTCCGGGCGAAAGTCACGAAGCCTAATTCAATCAGAGCCCCCAAATCCTTCTGGGAAAAGTCGCCGTGGCCTAGGCGCGCACGATAAACAATTTCCTCTGATGATAGGCTCGGTCACCTCCGAGGTTCTCTCGCTCTCTCCCTCTCACGGTGTTCGATTCCGGTGCGTGTTTCTTTTCCATTAGAACCCGATATTATCTCCATTTGCTGCTCCGCTCTCGAGTGGTGGGGTAGTTAAACATAATCGCCCTTCGAAGAGATTGCCGAAGACACCCTCGGCAGCATCCAAAAGCCTCTCCCGACTGTGGGCAAAGTCTCGCGACCGCCCGATCCGCCGTTCGGTTTTGCTTGCTTCTGACCGAGGTTGGCCGAAGATGATGCTGATTAAGAGGATGACGAAGGATAAAATCCGAACCGCCCTTCGAGAGGATGCCACCCAATAAGCCCCAACCCAAATGGCAGCGGCAGAGAAGCCAGAAAAAAGCGGGAGTTGTTGATTGGCACCAAACTGATTAGGGAGCGTGAAAAATGGCAAACCATGGCCTTGTTTTCTGCTTCGAAGAATTGTATCGAAGAAAGGAACTCTTGTGCGTGGGGTTTGCGTTAATGAGAAAGATTTATAAATTAATACACATTATCAGGACAATGGGAGGGTTCGTCCGTCATAGATCATCATCGCTGCACTGACTCTCGCCATGCGAAAGACGGCAGCTCGAACCGTGGCAGTGCCACCAAGTTAATAATAATGATAAATAAATAAATCAGAAAAATGATGATGGCCCATGATGATGGGCTCATGAAATTTGAGCAATCGGTGTGTCACGGATTGATGAGATTCCGATCGGATTATCTATCCGAACACGTGGACAAAATTTTTCCGGAGCTCCCCCCAGGCCCCAGGTGTGATGATCAGCGATAGTCGCATTGGTCCCTGATATGGGTGGGATTTGCGTAGTATCATCCACCATGAGCTCCACTGATACGCTGCTGTGACTCCTGATGAGCGATGTTTTCCCCAAAATTAAAATGTAAATTAAAAAATGGAAGCTCCCTAAAGGAAGGACCCCCAAACCGAAGCCAAACAGATTAGAGTAGATAATACGAGGATCCGAAACCTCCCGGACGTGGAAAGTTATTTTTCCATCACTTCCGATCCGACTATCAAGTCCAAAGCCTCAGTTCCGGCCGGCCCGTTGGCGGCCACGCAAAGTGTGCTCGAGGTGTCGGAGAACGATGATGATGATTTTCGTTTTATTATTTTTCAATAAAGCCTCGGTTCCGAGTTTCCATTCCCCCCATCCCGCCTCGCGGGAGGGGGAGGTTGTGTATTAGGATTCTGTTTGAACTTTTGCCTCAAATGGTCCGCCAGAGGGGGAGAATGAATCGAATCGAACGGTGGACAGAAAAAAAAATTCGAAACGGAAGTCGGCGAGGGCCAAACACAACAACGGCGCGCAAAGGCAAATCGATTTTACGGGGGGCGACCGGAGCTATAAAACCAGATTTTTTGTCCGCCCATCCCGCCGGGCCCGGCTCGTCGGCCGCCCGCCCAGGGTACATGCACCATGCCGGAAGAGGGAATCCCTAAAAGAGATTGAAAACAAGATTTTTCCTTCTCAATATCTGTTTTCCCTTCGTTTTTCGAATGGCGAATGGCGAATTGGCGAAGGCATCGAGCTTCATAAAATCAACCACCTATTTCCCCACGGCGGGGTGGGACTTCGAAGTTCCGGCGGGTGCGCCTTGTGGAATCGAAAAATCCCCATTCACTTGTCGCCCGGTTACGATCCGCCGAGCGAGCCCCCCGGGGCTTAACCCAAAACATCGGTAACAGGCCTTACAGATGGCAAGATGGTGGTGGCGGAAGGCGCAGCCACTCGGCGATGACGGACACACGGGGTGGTGACGGTTCGTTTGGTTTGAATCCCCGATCCGTTCGGCCTCGAGGACTCCCCGCAAAAGAGGGAGAGTAAAACCATTTCCAACACCAACGGTGCCCGCTTCCAAATGGAAGTTGGAATTTTATTTTACACTTTGGTGTCCCCGCTTGGCATCCCTTGGCGTGGCGGTCATCGCCGGGTCTCCATTAACACCTCGCCGTCGTACATCAAAGTAGTCGCGTAGTAAAAGATGCCCGTAAGGTAAAGTCGAATTCAAGAATAACTCTCCGGTCCTCGATTTTTCCGGCCATGATTTGACTGATGGCCAACAAAAACAACCCCCACGCCGCCAGCTGAACACTCAAGTGAAAACGGACTCCGGATTACGGTCCACCGTGGGTTGTGCTAATATTGTTGTTGTTGCTGCGTCTCAGAAGGGGCGATCCGTGGGGGTTGGGATGATTTATCCCTTTTAGCCGTGTGCGCACCCGGCGGCGTGGACATCTCAATGTGGGTCAGAAAATGAAGGGTAGAAAATATAAAACTCTTCTCGCTATCTCGCCGTGCAATCATCTTTCTTTTGGTCGTCGTCGTCGGAAACACTTCACCGAACCTGGCACAGGCTGACGGCGCCGGCGGCGGTTGCGATCCTTTCGGTCGAAGGATTACACAAAGTGGAGCGTTTTATGTGTGTGTTTGTTTTTTTTTTGTTCACCGGCTTTTTTCCCCAAACTCACCAAAGTCCTTGTGAAAGTCGGGCAGAGCGTGACAATAATTTATTCAAAAGATTATTTCGTCCTTTTTTCACCCAGGCTCCTGCTACCGCTGCCATGGTGACTGCAAATCGGGGCCTGCCTCGTGAAGGGTGACTCGAAGCTAAGCTACCCTTTTCAAACCGATAGCATCCTTAGAGTGAGCGTTCGCACGGAGTTCCTTTGCTTCGGTTGCCATGGTAGCCCGCGAACCGTGTGGGCCGAATAATGCCGAGATTGGGTTCGCTTATTTGTGTTTATAAACCGTCCATTATCATATACTTTGTCATCGGGGTCAACTTCAAACTCCAATTACGATGATTTACGATTTGCTGACGTGCGCGCATTATTTCGAGAGCAGCGCAGAGATGATACCCTCGACAATGGTTGCGTTGCTTTTCAATCATCGTTTCTTTTCCTTCTAATTGCAGACTGAAATCGCCAAACGACTAAACGCCCTCATCGGACAGCTGCTGCCGTTTCTGGCCACGGAACACCAGCAACAGGTCGCGGCGGCCGTGGAACGGGCGAAACAGGTCACGATGCCGGAGCTGAACGCTATAATTGGCGTAAGTAGAGCTTGTTAAGCCAAATTAGTGGCCCCCCCTCTCGCTGCGTCGCGCGTACCTTTATTACCAAAACCTGAGCCCCGGGGCGAGATGAGCATTGCTCTTCCACCAAGCCCGAAAAACCCAAACCAAAAAGAAAAGTGGCCCCAACAGCGCGCGAAATGAGGGCGCCCGACGACGACACTCACGAACTGATGTTCCGTCCGTCCGTTGTGTTGGGCGACCTTTGTCCGGCCTTTTCCTTCCCATTTGTCCCCGAAAGTAATCAAACGAGAGTTGGGAAGAGATTTTATTTGGTTTCCTTTTCCGTGGTGAATGGCAGTTTTGCGTTCTTAAGTACCCGCGCGTTCCATCATTCTAGATTTGCGCCTTATTTGCGTGAGTTTGCGGATTCCGTTCGTTAGATCACCCCCACTACCACCCCAGCTAGGAAGCGTACAAATTGTTGCTTTCCGTTCGATTGTTTTCCTTTTACTCATTCCAATCCGGCTTTGATCGATTTTTGTTTCAATCTTCTGTTAGTTCGTTCGATCGATTGTTTCTTTTGGTTCTTTCTTCCATCGAAAACTTCCTACGGAATGCATTTGAGACTGTATATTTTTGTTGTTTGGTTTAGCTTACACGAACGATTGGTGCTGATGAAAAACGGTTCTATCATTATTCGTTATAATGTTTGTTTTCTTTTTAAGTTCCAGTCCGAATTGGATCGTCATAAAAAGTAGCTCGAAGTAGATATGCAAAAGTGTGATTTTGTGATGAATTTC